>NC_069501.1:206708686-207008686 GCF_027579735.1 Bombina bombina | reverse complement strand
GACCGGACATCCATCCTCAACGAAGTCGGGAGAAGTCTTCATCCAAGCGGCAAGAAGTCCTCAATGAAGCCGGGAGAAGTCTTCATCCAAGCCGGCAGAAATGGTCCTCTAGACGGGCAGAAGTCTTCATCCAGACGGCATCTTCTATCTTCATCCAAACTTGCCTGTAAAAAAAATAAATAAACCCTAAGCTAGATACAATGTAACTATTAGTTATATTGTAGCTAGCTTAGGGTTTATTTTACAGGTAAGTATTTAGTTTTAAATAGGAATTATTTAGGTAATGATAGCAATTATTATTTAGATTTATATTAATTATATTTAAGTTAGGGGGTGTTAGGGTTAGGGTTAGACTTAGGTTTAAGGGTTAATAACTTTAGTATAGTGGTGGCGACGTTGGGGGCAGCAAATTAGGGGTTAATAACAGTAATGTAGGTTGCAGCGATGTTAGGGACGGCAGATTAGGGGTTAATAATATTTAACTAGTGTTTGCGAGGCGGGAGTTCGGCGGTTTAAGGGTTAATATGTTTATTATAGTGGCGGCGATGTCAGGAGCGGCAAATTAAGGGTTAATAAATTTATTTTAGTGTTTGCGATGCAGAAGGGTCTCGGTTTAGGGGTTAATAGGTAATTTATGGGTGTTAGTATACTTTTTAACACTTTAGTTATGATTTTTATGCTACAGCTTTGTGACATAAAACCCATAACTACTGACTTTAGATTGCGTTACGAATCTTGCTGTACCGCTCACTTTTTGGCCTCCCAGAAAAAGCTTGTAATATCGGCGCTATGGAAGTCCCATTGAAAAAAAGACTTTACGCAAATTGCGTAAGTTAATTTGCGTTACGGCCAAAAAAGTATGCGGTACAGCTTTTTTGACAAGACTCGTAATAGCAGCCGTAGTGAAAAAGCAGCGTTATAACCCATAACGCTGCTTTTTCTCTCATAACGCAAAACTCGTAATCTAGCCATATAACATTACACAAAATAACAAAACCTAATATTACAGAAAATAACAAAATAATAACAAAATCTAACATTACAGAAAATAACAAACAAAATTTTTCAAAATAAAAAAAAATATTCCTAATCTAATACCCCGTTTAAAATAAAAAAGCCCCCCCAAAATAACAAAACCCCCTAATCTATAAATAAACTACCTTTTATATAGGGGTATCTTTACATTCCTATTGGCTGAAATTTTCAAAAATGTCATAAATATTATGCCTAATAGAAATCAAATTATGCTGTCTTCGGTGCACTGTACCTTTAAATCACTGTTTTCGCCAGTTTGCTCTTTTTCCATGCTGCTACAGCTGTGTACACAAGACATATTCCCCACCTTTATTAATAAACTTTCGCCTAGATTACAAGTTTTGCGGTAACAGGGGTGCGGTGCTTATGAGCCTTTTTTTCCCACCGCTCCCTTAAGACATCGCTGGTATTACAGGTTTTTTTTAAACCTGGCGTTAGCCGCAAAAAGGTGAGCATAGAGCACAGTTTAGCTCCTCATCTCACCTCAATACCAGCGTTGCTTAAGTCAGCGGTGAGCTGGCTAAACGTGCTCATGCGCGATTTCCCCATAGGAAACAATGGGGCTGAGCTGGCTGAAAAAAAAACCTAACACACTAACATGAACCCCGAGTCTAAACACCCCTAATATTACACTTATTAACCCCTAATCTGCCGTCGCCGATATCGCTGACACCTACATTATATTAGTAACCCCTAATCTGCCGCTCCGGACACCGCCGCCACCTACATTATACTTATGAAAGCCTAATCTACTGCCCCCAACATCGCCGACACCTACATTATATTTATTAACCCCTAATCTGCTCCCCCCAATGTTGCCGCAACTATATTACATTTAATAACCCCTAATCTGCCGCCGCCAACATCGCCGCCACTATTATAAATTTATTAACCCCTAAACCTAAATCTAACCCTAACCCTAACATCCCCCTAACTTAAATATAATTTAAATTAAACAAAATAAATTTACCATAATTAAATAAATGAATCCTATTTAAAACAAAATACTTACCAATAAAATAAACCCTAAGCTAGCTACAATATAACTAATAGTTACATTGTAGCTAGCTTAGGGTTTATTTTTATTTTACAGGCAAGTTTGTATTTATTTTAACTAGGTAGAATAGTTATTAAATAGTTATTAACTATTTAATAACTTCCTAGTTAAAATAAGTACAAAAGTACCTGTAAAATAAACCCTAACCTAAGTTACAATTACACCTAACACTACACTATAATTAAACTAATTACCTACTGCCTACAATTACTTACAATTAAATTAAATAAACTAAATTACAGAAAAAAAAGAATTACAAGAATTTTAAACTAATTACACCTAATCTAATCCCCCTAATAAAATAAAAAAGCCCCCCAAAATAATAAAATTCCCTACCCTGCACTAAATTACAAATATCCCTTAAAAGGGCCTTTTGTGGGGCATTGCCCCAAAGTAATCAGCTCTTTCACCTGTAAAAAAAAATACAATACCCCCCAAACATTACAACCCACCACCCACACACCCAACCCTACTCTAAAACCCACCCAATCCCCCCTTAAAAAAACCTAACACTACCCCCCTGAAGATCTCCCTACCTTGAGCTGTCTTCACCCAGCCGGGCACAAGTGGACCTCCAGAGGGGCAGAAGTCTTCATCCGATCCGGGCAGAAGAGGTTCTCCAAGCGGCAGAAGTCTTCATCCAGGCGCCATCTTCTATCTTCATCCATCCGGAGCGGGTCCAACTTCAATCCAGCCGACGCGGAGTCATCCTCTTCAAACGAAGTCCAAGCGAAGAATAAAGGTTCCTTTAAATGACGTCATCCAAGATGGTGTCCCTTGAATTCCGATTGGCTGATAGGATTCTATCAGCCAATCGGAATTAAGGTAGGAAAAATCCTAATGGCTGATCCAATCAACCAATAGGATTGAAGTTAAATCCTATTTGCTGATTGGATCAGCCAATAGGATTGAGCTCGAATTCTATTGGCTGTTCCAATCAGCCAATAGAATGCAAGCTCAATCCTATTGGCTGATCCAATCAGCCAATAGGATTTTTCCTACCTTAATTTTATTTAGATTATTTTAAATTATATTTAAGTTAGGGGGGTTAGGTTTAGACTTAGGTTTAGGGGTAAATACCTTTAATATAGTAGCGGCGACGTTGGGGGTGGAAGATTAGGGGTTAATAAATGTAGGTAGGTGTCGGCGATGTTAGGGATGGCAGATTAGGGGTTAATAATATTTAACTAGTGTTTGTGAGGCGGGAGAGCAGCGGTTTAGGGGTTAATATATTTATTAAAGTGGCGTCAATGTCCGGTCGGCAGATTATGGGTTAATATATTTATTAAAGTGTTTTCGATTTGGGGGGTCCTCGGTTTAGGAGATAATAGGTAGTTTATGTGTGTTAGTGTACTTTTTAGCACTTTAGTTAAGAGTTTATGTTACGGCGTTAGCCCATAAAACACTTAACTACTGACTTAAATGTGGTAGAAGTCTTGACAGAAGAGGGTCTACCTTCTTCCAAGTCTCACTTCTTCCAAGACTCGTAATACCAGCATTAGGCAAATCCCATGGAAAAGATAGGATACGCAATTGACGTAAGGGGATTTGCGGTATGCTCGAGTCGTGGAAGAAAAGTGAGCGGTACACCTGTACCTGCCAGACTCGTAATACCAGCAGGCGTTAAAAAGCAGCGTTGGGACCTCTCAACGCTGCTTTTTAAGGCTAATGCAAGACTCATAATCTAGGTGTTTGTCTTTCTTCCCCTACTGAAGTTCTGTTTTTAGGTTTCAGGGTGAATGGTGTAGGGGTTTATCTAGATACATTTAGATTTTAGTGGGGATCAGTGGCGTCACTAGGGTTGGTGTCACCCGGTGCGGTAAGTTATGGTGTCACCCCCCCCCCCCAGAAAGCAGACACACACAAAAACACAGGCAAACACATACAAACACTCAGACACACTTAAAACATACTCAGATGCACATACAAACACTTGGAAACACACTCAGACACACACACAAAAACACACACACAAAAACACTGAGACACACAAAAACTCAGACACACACATACAAAATATGTAAACTGCACTGCATTAATTATAAAGCGCATGCCTAGAGCTGCTCCCTGGCTCAGCAGAGCATCAAATGAAAGATAAACAGAACTATGAAAATTCTGCTCTCTGACTCTGTTCCAAGTCTGTCAGTGCACAGCCCCGGGCCGCGTGCCTACCGCTTCTTATGGCCAATCACCTCTGCACTCTGCCCACCCCCAGACCCCCGCCCGCCCGCCCTCCTACCTGTTCAGTGTGCACTTAGTGTACCGTAACCGTAATGGTCTGGTGGGCATCATACGTGGCTTCTTCACTTTAAAGACAGTGTCAAACAGTCATGCGGTCAGGTGCCAGGCATCCCCTCATGATTTGCCAGTTCCCGTTTAGAGAGACAGCACAGCAGTGAGTGACTCCACTGCTCCACATGTCACTGAGCAGTGAGCACAGATAGGCAGGCAGGTTTAGACTAGCAGCGCAACTTTGCAAGCCCCACGGCATGCCCACAACATTCATAGCGAAATTGGGCAGGGGAGAAGCAAAGTACAAACAAGCAAAAGCAGCCGGGAAAACTATTTGTTGAAATTGCAGCACTGGCTCAAGGGGCAAAAAAATTGTGTGTCTACATCTTCCCCAGTCCCACCAATGTTCACAAATGCCAGCCCCTCTAATAAAAAAAAAATCTATGCATCTCAACATTATATTTCTTTGAATTTCAATAAAATGTAAAAAAAAAACAAAAAAATTTTTTTTATTTTTTTTGGTGTCACCCCCTGGTGGGTGTCACCCGGGTGTGGCCCCCCCCCCCCGCCCCCCCCCCCCCCCCTAGTGACGCCACTGGTGGGGATTTAGTGGATCATTTGTGACATTCCAATTTTAAAGGCTGATTTTGTGATAGAGGCTCGTGTGGTTTAGGTGAGGTATGAGAATAGGCTGCTTACGGCATCTCAATCCTACTTATGGGAAATATAATAAAAGAAAAAAGGGAGGGGCAAGATAGGTGGCACACAGGCCTATACAGCTCTAGAGAGGACGCTGGAGGAATAATGTATTTAATTCTTTATTTCAGAATTAGAAAAATGAAATAGTGAAATTGAAGGTGGTTATAGCTATTTTTTTCTCCAGTAAGATAAACTGGATGAAGTCAAAAGCTCCCTCACCTCTAGACATGAGGGTAGCTATTTATATTATATTTTTTTCTTTAAGGGATTATTCATGCTTTAATAATTAGTTACAGTTTGTATTGCAAAACCAAATAATAATTAATTGTATTACAAAGAAATGTTGTGACAGATCATTAAATTAGGCACCTACACTAAAAGTACATGTAGATGCTATAAATTAAAATAATTATCATCTAATTTAAACATATTTCAATCATCAACAAGAAAAATATAATATAAAATGCAGTTTTAAAGGGACTTAATGTACACATCAGCAAATGCCTAATTCATGGTATCTTGCAGAGCAAACATGAACCACTAGAAATGCAGAAAAACAATACAACTAGATCCCTTTAGAAGTGTTAAATATTCATGTCTGTTTTGAAATGTAAAGGAGCCTTGCTAGATAGAATGGTATTTTTATTGGCAATTTCGCAGATGAGTAAAAGGGGTAAATGGTGGGCGCATTGGGATGTTCTCGAGACTTGGTGCATATATTTTACTGCAATTGGGACTTAGTATGTGATATTTAAAAAATCTCCCTATATCGGGCAAGATTACATATGCAGCATCACCCGCAAAAGCCTGCGGCGCCAGTTTTTATACGGTTTTGGTATTACATATACAGTGCCGCATATATATGCGGCACGTATATTTCCCCCGTTGGTCACAATTTTTACTCTCATAAGCTAACATAGAACCGCATTGCAAATTGGTATCACATATTCAAGACTTACACAGCAAAAATGGAGAAAGTTTACTCCATTTTCACCTCCCCACACATAGGCAGGCGCAGCAAGCCTTGTGCTGAGTATGTGAGCACCATAACACCCGTAACTGCCTGAAAATATTAACTAACACCTAACGCATGCGCAATATCTATCTCCCTGCTGAAAATAACTAACACCTAAATCATGCGCAATATCTATCTACCTGTCAATCGCAATCCCCCACTGCAATAACTAATAAAGTATATTAACCCCTAATCTGCCATTAACCCACATCGCAATAAACCTAATAAAGTATATGAACCCCTAATCTGCCATTAACCCACAACGCAATAAACCTAAAAAAGTATATTAACCCCTAATCCACCATTAAACCACATCATAATAAACTTAATAAAGTATATTAACCCCTAATCCACCATTAACCCACATCGCAATGAACCTAATAAAGTATATGAACCCCTAATCCTCCATTAACCCACATCGCAACAAACCTTATAAAACTATTAACCACTAATCTGCCAAACCCACACAACACAATAATCCTAATAAATCTATTAACCCCTAATCCACCGAATCCCCACAACGCAAATAACTAATTAAATTACTAAGCCCCCTAACCTAACACCCCTTAATTTAACCACAATTCCATAAATTAAAAAATACTAAGTTACAGTTAAAATAAAAAAGCTAACATTACTTAAAAATAATAAAAAAAAAAAATTTAAATTAATGTAAGATTACCAAAAATAAAAAAAAATGTCTAACATTACATAAAATAATAAACCACATTATCAAAAATAAAAAAATTAAACCTATTCCCTATGATAATAAGAAAGCCCCCCAAAATAAAAACACCCCCTCATCTGATACTAAACTACCAATAGCCCTTAAAAGGGCCTTTTGTAGGGCATTGCCCTAAGTTAAACAGCTCTTTTCCTTAAAAAAAAAATATTAAGTCCCCCCTCTAACAGTAAAACCCCCCACCCACCAAATCCCCCAAAATAAAAAAACCTAACACTAAAAAATCCTAAACTACCCATTGCTCCTAAAGGGGCATTTGTATGGGTATTGCCCTTAAAAGAGCATTCAGCTCTTTTACTGCTTTAGGATTTCAGTAGCTCTCTTCCTATTGGCTGATTTGAATTTGAAGAATCAAATCAGCCAATAGGAATGCAAGGGACTCCTTATTTAAAGGCATACCTCGAATAGTTAATAGTTAATAGTTTTATTTGTTTTGTTTAAATGTGGGTTAATGGCGGATTAGGGGTTCATATACTTTATGAGGTTTATTGCGATGTGGGTTAATAGCAGATTAGGGGTTAATATACTTTATTAGGTTTATTGCGATGTGGGTTAATGGCGGATTAGGGGTTAATATACTTTATTAGGTTTATTGCAATGTGGGTTAATGGCAGATTAGGGGTTAATAGTTTAATTAGGTAGATTGAGATGTGGGTAAATTACGGATTAGGGGTTAATAGTTTAATTAGGCATATTGCATTTTGGGGGGTTCGGTTTAGGGGTTAATACATTTATTATTAGTTCCGATGTGGGTTTGTTGGCGGATATAGGGGTTTTACGTGTTGGGTTTATTTTTGGGAGGCGGGTTAGACTTTTATGGAAGATTTGATATTTTTTTTTATTTTCAAACACCTAGATTATGAGTAGTGCGTTCGTTTTTTAACGCTGAAAAAATGGTAATTTCAGCATTAAAACAGCACCACGACCATTAAAAGTCTTGTCAGCATAGTTGTACTGCAAGCCTTTTAGCCTGTAACGCAACGTCAGTCCCGCACTCGTAAAAATGACGTTTTTTCATGGGACTTCCATAGCGCAGCCATTACAAGTTTTGCAGTGAGGCTAAAAAGCTTGCGTTGCAGCCTATACGACATGATCCATTTCCCCATCTGAGAGCAGTAATTATGAGTTTTATGCAACAAAACTGTTACATAAAACTCATAACTAAACTGTCAAAAAGTACACTAACACCCATAAACTACATTTTAACCCCTAAACCGAGGCCCTCCCGCATCGCAAACACTATATTAAATGTATTAATCCCTAATCTGCTGCTCCCGACATCACCGCCACTAATAAAATGTATTAACCCCTATTCCGCCACTCCCCGACATCGTCACCACTATAATAAAGTTATTAACCCCTAAACAGCCGCCCTCCTGCATCTCAAACACTATTCAAATATTATTAACCCCTAATCTGCCATCCGCCACATCTCCACCCACTATACTAAAATTAATAACCCCTATTCTGCCGGTCCCTGACACCGCTGCCACTATAATAAACCTATTATCCCCTAAACCACAAGGAAATATACTAAATTAAACTATTAACCCCTAGACCGAAAGTCCCCCACATCGCAATAAACTAATTTAAACTAGAAATCCCTCAACCTATTGCCCCCCCCCCTAACTTTATATTAAAATTACAATTTCCCTATCTTAAATTAAATTAAAACTTACCTGTCAAATTAAAAAAACTAAGTTTAAACTAAAATTAAACTAACTACCAATTAAAGAAAACTAAAATACGCATTAAAAAAAAAAAATCCTAACACTACTATAAAAATTACAAACTATCTAATTAAAAAAATACTAAATTACAAAAAATAACAAACAAAATGATCAAAAATAAAAAAGAATTACACCTAATCTAATAGCCCTATAATAATAAAAATGCCCTCCCAAAATAAAAAAAACCCTAGCCTACAATAAACTACCAATAGCCCTTAAAAGGGCCTTTAGTAGGGCATTGCCCTAAGTTAAACAGATCTTTTACCTGTAAAAAATATACAAAGACCCCCCAACAGTAAATCCCACCACCCAACCAACCCCAAAAATAAAAACTTAACTCTAACAAAAAAATAATCTACCCATTGCCCTGAAAATGACAGCTAGCTCTTTTTCTTTCCCTTAAAAGGGCATTTAGCTCTTTTATGAAATGCCTAACCCCTAATCTAAAAACAAAACCCTCCCAAAAAAAACTTTAAAAAAAACCTAACACTAACCCCTCTTTAGGTACTCACAGTTGCTGAAATCCCACTTAAAACAATCTTCATCCCGGCAGCTCCATCTTTATCCCAGCGGCTCCATCTTCATCCAGGCGGTTCTATCTTCATCCAGGCGGCATCTTCTATCTTTATCCCGGCGGGTCTTCTATCTTCATACCGGCGGTGTGGAGCGGGTCCATCCTGAAGACATTCGGCATGGAGCATCCTCTTCACATCCCCCGATGTGCAAGGTGAAAATATAGACGGCATGGGTTTCAGAAGTTGTGCTGAAGCTTGCGCCGTATATGTAATCTCGCCCATCGTGCTTTGCTATATGAAAGCTGACAAGGTTGTTTCTATTTATTTCCTTAAAGTTTTTTCAAGTTTTCTCTTTTCCATTTTAAAGTGGACTATTTTATAGAGGCAGTCATTTTTGTTTTGTTCTTATACAAATTTGTTTAGTAATTCTCTAAAAACATTTTTGTGATACCAGTATCCTTGACAGTGGTTCTATGTGGCAGGAAGTTATAATTCGCAATAAGCAATTCCTGTGATTTCAATGGAGCTGACCTCACCACTCACAGGTTAAAAATCTTTTTTTTGCCAGTTTACAGGGGCATAGCTGTGGCATGTTTTTTTCAGCAAACACAAACAAGTTTTATAGAATCTAGAGCAGGGGTCCCCAACCTTTCGGACCTCAGGGACCACTAAACTCACAATTTTGAATCCCGTGGACCACTATAATTTTTTTAAAAAAGGTACAAACCTGTATAATGTGTATAACAGAGAGACAGAAAGTGGGAAAAATAAATTATATTTAAAAGGACCACAAGACTTCCAAATTACCTCCCCAGTTAGGAATTATTCAAAACTACTTATGATTATGGACAGACATTGGAGTCATAAATTAAGTTTATATCAGAAAGCTCTCAATATGGATGTGAGCTAACCACGACTGATGTTACTGTCAATTACTATAATACTGGTGGGATATGGCTGATCTGCTGGATGACAATTACTGGAATTCAGGTGGAATGGCTTTGTGCGCGGGAAAATTATTAGAATTAAAAATAATTAATATTTAATACATAAAAAAAAGAAGATGGAGGGGAAGAAGACAAACAGTGATGTAAGTGCATCTGAATGAATTAGGAAAACTACTACAAAGAGACAGGTAAAGGGAAGAAAATAAATGAAATATGAAAGAAAAAAATAAAAATCTTTTTTATATACTTTAATTCCAAAGTCAAGACTATACCAACCTCTGCTGGCTTTAGAATGGAATTATCTTCCTCTGAGCAGCACGCCGGGTGGGAGGAGTTACAAATACAATCTAGCTACGCAAGGAGTGAGCCAGGCCATTGCACATAGGGGCATGTGTGGACAGCAGACAGTGGGAGCACTGCAGCCAGGGTGCAGACCATCCACAGGGACTGAACTGAGTCTGAAGAGACCTCACCTCACAGACGGGCCGATGGCAGGAACTTCAGGATGGCAACTTAGTTGGTAAGTAATTTATTGGGCACTGGGCAGCAGGCAGCAGTAGGCAGCAGCAGGCAGCAGCAGGCCCCTGAGGCCAGCAGCAAAAAAGCAGAGCAGCACTGCACTGAGCACTAGCAGAGGCAAACATCGTGGTAGGTCAGGAGTCAGGACAGAACTTAGAAGATCACCACACAAATTAATCTCTCAAGTGATATATAAGTTAGTGACTGACTGTGTGAAGTCCAGACTCCAGTACAGGACTAGTAAAAGACAAATACTGACAGTGACCTTTCCCCCCAGAGCATGCTGCATGAAAGCAACTACTTGACTTACCCCTGCCTTTTAGAGTCTGCAAAACATATCCATGACCTTTGAGGGGTTAAAGAAGCTGAAGACATTTTACACACGTTTTAGAGCCAAACACAGGGGATTTTTTTTCTGTGCCAACACATTAAATACCAGCCTATGGGGGGTAGTTATCATCGTGTCAACTTTCCTGCCTTCACCGGCCCAATACGCCCGCCTAAGCTCGCCTACCTTCGCCGCTGCGGACCTGAAAAAATACGCCTAAGTTATCAAAAAAAGCTGTCAAAAAGCCGCGGGGCGATGAGCAGCGGACTGTGAGAGTTATCACTCATCCGATCTCGCTGCTCTTCGGCTGTTTGACAGCTTTCTTGCTAGCCTGTCATTAAGCACTCACACTAAACTACACTGCTCTAACCCCTATACCGGCACCCCCGGAGCCCCCCACAACTAAATAAAGTTACTAACCCCTAAACCGCCGCTCCTAGACCCCGCCGCAAGTCTTATAATTGTATTAACCCCTAAACCGCCGCTCCTAGACCCCGCCGCAACTCTTATAAATGTATTAACCCCTAAACCGCCGCTCCTAGAACCCGCCGCAAATCTTATAAATGTATTAACCCCTAAACAGCCGCTCCCGGACACCGCTGCCACCTACATTATACCTAGTAACCCCTATCCTGCCCCCCCAATACCGTCGCCCTCTATAATAAAGTTATTAACCCCTATCCTGCTGATCCCGCACCTCGCCGCAAATAAATAAATAGTTTAACCCCTAAACCGCCGCTCCCTGAACCCGCCGCAACCTATATTAAATGTATTAACCCCTATCCTGCCCCCCTACACCGTCGCCACCTATTATAAATTTATTAACCCCTATCCTGCCCCCCCTACACCGCCGCCACTGTAATAAAATTATTAACCCCTAAACCTAAGTCTAACACTAACCCTAACACCCCCTAACTTAAATATTAATTAAATAAATCTAAATAATATTTCTATTATTAACTAAATGAATCCTATTTAAAACTAAATACTTACCTGTAAAATAAACCCTAATATAGCTACAATATAAATAATAATTATATTCTAGCTATCTTAGGATTTATTTTTATTTTACAGGCAACTTTCAATTTATTTTAACTAGGTACAATAGCTATTAAATAGTTATTAACTATTTAATCGATACCTAGCTAAAATAAACTGAAATTTACCTGTAAAATAAATCCTAACCTAAGTTATAATTACACCTAACACTACACTATACTTTAATAAATTATTCCTATTTAAAACTAAATACTTACCTGTAAAATAAACCCTAATATAGCTACAATATAAATAATAATTATATTGTAGCTATCTTAGGATTTATATTTATTTTACAGGTAACTTTGTATTTATTTTAGCTAGTTAGAATAGTTATTAAGGGCTCGATTTATCAAACTTTGTTCAAGATCGCCGTTCCATTCTCCGTCAAGTACTCTGCATATCGCCATCGGATAGGCGCACATGTGCGCCATTATTTATCATAAAAGGGGTCGTATTTCTACGTTACTTTCCAAAGGCGAGATGTGGCGTGATATTGATAAATCTCGCCGTTATTCATATATTTGCGCCATATTTATTATTAAAAATGTGTTAAATTAAAGCGCATATGAGAAATAAATGTGAATTCTCATTGATTACTTTTTAATTTGTATTGTTCAGTTATCAATGTTACAAATTCGATGTGTGCTTTTCAATAAACACAAACTTTATTTATATTTCCGATAATCGCTAACAATGTTTTAAAAATTTGAATATAATAATTGTGATCATATTATCACATTCTCTCACATATAAATCTTTGAAGGGATAGAAGTTAAATGGTAAGATTAAAATTTAATGTTGAAAATAACACAATTTTTTGATATCTACTTTATTATTTGTTGTATCAATGTTTATATTATTTAAGAAAGCACATCAAGATCTCATTTCAAATTGTATTACAAATTATATCTTTGTATTAACTTTTGAACTACTTACCTAAACATGAGTTTATGTATTTCAAAGATATAACCCAACTCTTTGATCTAACCCAACTCTTATATTTATATCCGCCTCCCCCCTCAGCATTAATATAGGTTTTTTTTTTTTTTTTTTAAATAAAATAATTCAATGTTTTGGATTAAATAAACACACACACACCTTTAAATTGTAAAATATATGGATTTATTGAAAACCAAAATAAATGTTATTTTCATATCATAAGAATTTTTTTTATTTAAAAATGAAAAGAAATAATGTTTTGCTTTATTGTTCCTAATTAAAACGATTGATATTTTTCTCTTAAGTTTTGCACTTTTATGTATGTCCTCATCAAATTATTTTCAACTTCCAGCAGGGTATCCAAAATTTATTTTTTGTTGATAGTTATTTCTTGATCTTCAGGCACTATACCAATGAGAAATAGAAAAATAGTTATGTCATGAATTGAATACATTTCAGTTCAGTATTACAAGATAAATAGTGTTTTATCTAATGCTAACAAGAAACACAGACAAAAGACTAATATCTTGTTAGAAGGTTTTATCTACACCTCTGTTGTTATTTAAAAGCATGTCATCTTGATAATACTGTGTACACGCACATGCATCTTTTGTTCCACACAATACTGAAAGCTAAAGATTGTTATGATACAAAAGAACTCACTCCAATCATAAAATTCCGTTACATTGGATGAATTAGATTGCAGTTCTTCTTCATGTTCAAGGTTCTGTCCTTCATCTTGAATAGCTGAAAGACATACAAAATAATTATAACAGGAATACTTATGTAATAGAACAATGCTGATTGAAATCCATATCTCTTTTCAATAATTATTCACTAAAACAAAAGTTCTATTTTAGTACAAATAATGACATATAAGGAGTGACTGAATAGACATATGAACCTACATATATTATTGTCTTGTTGTTGCTCGCTATTTGGTGAATCTTGATTCATATTATTATTTTCCTCTTCAACAATTATATCTTCAATGGCATTTTGGTTTGTATCTTCTTTAATCATGTCTATAATTAATATGATTATAGTCATTAAATAGAATAATTGTATTTATTTTTTAAGATATATGTGAATTAAATCTACCTTCATTGTCAGATTCATCATCAATGATGGGCATTGGCCTTCTGCGACGTTGTCGCCTCTTTTTTTTTTTTCCCTTTTTGAAAAAATTTTGAACATATAAATGTTAATATCAATGATGAGTTATCTTAATATTAAACATTTTAGTAACTATATTCATACCTGTTGTAATTATAGCCTCAGACTCCAGAAAAACAATCGGTAGTGGATCACAATCAGCTTCTGGACTGGATGGATTCCATTTTATTGGGCGCAGATAACGGGGCCTTTTTCTATTTTTGACTGTAAAAAATTGAAATACAATTGTATTTATATTGGTAATCGATTTTACAGTACAACATCAGACTGAAACAATTACATTGTTAATACTGTTTCACAAACCGCAATAAAGCTGAAATGGATATTTAATTTGCAATTATATTTTTGTACAAAGTTCAAGATTATGTAAACAAAGTAACAACTAATGACAGATTACAATAGAGTTACAAAATTGATACACAACTATTACATAAATACTTACATTTCATAACATAGCTTCTTATTAGGGTCCTTAATTTAGATTGTCTCCGGATTGGATCATTATAACGCTTCAGGCACTGTTTTCTAGTCCTATTATGGCCAGACAGACGTCTGACCCGTCGCACCATCTCTGCTAAAATTGGATTTCTTTTATCCTGTTCCAATGTGAATATCCCCTTCCTTTTTTTCGGAAAATACTTTTCCATTGTATAGGTGATTATCAGTAATTCACCAATGGAAAACATCTTGGAACGATTCATCTTCAAATGTATGTATGTATCTCTCTAACCATAAAACTCCACCCAATAACGGAACTAATTGTTATTGTAATTGCGCATTAAAATATACCCATTTTAAAAATGATTTATGTTTAAAAGAAATAAGTAATTGAGTAGAAACTTATTTATTGATCAATATTAAAGAAAAAATATTAAACTAGTGACATCTTTTTGTATAAATATAGATTACATGTAAGTTGTTACAAAGTGCGCAATAACGTGCACTATATTTCTACAGTCGATACAAGATAACTGGCAATTGTTACAATGCGCAATAACTGTGACGATATTTCTACAGTCGATAAATTTTTTTTCATAGGTTAAATTTATTTTTAGGGCTATGTTCGTTGTTACCCCAATTGATACATACAAATAGTTTCGAATTTTAAAAAAGAATGTATATAAAAATAAAGACACATCAATTTGAAAAAAATACACATTTGACCAATAGGAATAAAGTAAATTCTAATTGTGCAATCAAATTACAGTTACTAATTTTATTTAAATTATTCAGTAATCTATTCATATAACGCCCCATTTCTGTAACGTTCTGGAACAAAAGTTGTTAGTGATAATTGTTCATTACTTTATTCTGACTTCGAACGAAGACACTATTCTTATTAGCGCCATTTTTTTATCTAAATTTGCGATGGCTACTGGACTAGCTGGAAAGACGAAAAGTGGCCGAAGTGTGATGTTTAGTCATCGACAGAACTGTATTTTAGTTGAAGTTGTCATCGAACATTAGGATGTTATTATCGGATATCAAGCAAAATCTGTCAACCCTCAAAGAAAAAAGGCTATTTGGGAACAAATTAGTCGTGCTGTGTCAGCAGAGGGTAGTTTTCCGAAAGACGTCAGGGCCTGTCAGAAGCGGGTGAATGATATTCGTAAGAATATTAAAAGAAAAGTATGTAAGGAAAAGCAGTTATCAAAAGGAACTGGTGGAGGCCCCGCATATAGGGCAGAACTGCTCGACTATGAACAGATGCTGTATGCCAGGATGGGGGATGCTGTCGTGGTGGGACTTGATGTACCATCAGATACCATGGATTTTCGAGGTAAATATATAATTGATTGCTATTAAACGAATAGTATAGTATATTCTTAACTTATATTTCATGATTCAGACAGAGCATACCCTGGTAATAATTTTTTTATATTAATATTTTATATTTTTTTATTTTAATATGTATTTAACAAAGTTTGCTTGTAAGCTTGGAAGCAGGACCATTTTTGGATGAGGACCTGGATACCGCTTGTTAATTGGATGGCTACATTTAAAAAGAAACCAATCCTCAAGCGCTAAACAGGTGTCACACCCAAAAATGGCCACGCTTCTAAACTTAGATTTTTTTTTTTTTTAAATGAAAGATAATCCAAAAAGAAGAAAATATAAAAATTATAATAGTATTGAATTATAAAAAATTTTGGAAATTCCATGCTCTATCAGAATAATTTACACTATACTATTTCTTTAACATGTATTTTGTATATTCAGTTTTTCTATTTTTATTTTTAATTATTTTTTATTTTGTTTATATGTACTATAGAAGAACATGAACAGGCATTTGAAAATGAAATAGAAAATGCCCAGGTGGACCTACCATCTGAGTCTGAGTTGACTAGTGAACATCAACAACCCACAACATCTTCATGTGGTATACCATGCAGGGAAGAAACTACCAGTAAGTAAAAGTATATCACAAAAATGTTAATATCATTTGTATTAATGAAAAGAATGGACAATGAAATGGTATTAATATGTATTAATACGTTTCTTACTTTTCTCCTGAAAATTCTGTTTATGTAAAGATATTTAATTTAAAAACATATATATGAATATCAATGTATTTATTGCTACAGGTGTCAGGGGATTACTACAAACCATGCAGGATTCGTCAATTACATTATTTGATGGTAATTATTGACCTTTTTTTTTTTTTTTTACATTCATAGATGAAATAGAAATCACATTACAACCACTTGTGACTGACACAGTTTGTCAGGAGGATGATGATGATGAGACACAAATAGAGGGACAAACATCAACACAACTTGAAACACCACATGTAGAGGAATCAGAATGTGAGGAAGAGATTGAGGATGCAGAACAATGTCAGATAGATGAACCGGAGAGACCAAATGAAGTTGAAAGATTAACAGATATGGCATTGTCTTTCAGAAATGAACAAAATTAATTTTTTAAACAAATGATAGAATTAGAAAAGCAGAAAAATAATATACTTCGAGAACAGTTAACAGTGCAAAAGGAGTATTATCAGAAAAAGTTAGAGTTCTTGAATAGACGACATCCTGATTTATAATTCTATTCTTCATATATACCTTCAAGTTATGGGTTCTAAAATATTTAACGCACTTATAACCTTTGTTAATGTTTATTCGAGTTCACTGTTTTGATGTTAATTTTTGGTGTTTAATAAAGTTTTTTATATTATTAAATACATTTTTTTTATTCAAAGTAAATAACGAAACTTTTTTTTTTTCAAAGTATTCATTTTTTATTCAAAAATAGAAAAATATATATATGACTCTATTTTTTATATATATATATATATATATATATATATATATATATATATATATATATATATATATAAATAACACAACACAACTTTGGTAAAAAACTATATAAATTCTATTTAAAAAAAAATATATATGTATTTATATATATATATATATATATATATATATATATAGATGTATAAATAACACAACACAACTTTGATATCAAACTATGTAATTTCTCTTATATAAAAATAAAATTTTATATATATATATATATATATATATATATATATATACAATTCTATCAATTTTAATTATTAAAATAAACCAAGGTATTTGAATCCAATCAGAAAATTTCCTGAAAAAAAGAAAAAAGGTGTAATTAATAATATAGAACAAACAATATTAACATGTTAATACAATTTTATTAAGTAGACTTACATCTAAAAAATCGTTCAATAATTTCAAGACGATTTTCCACTCCAGCTCTTGTGGTATGTCTTGTGACAATTTCCTGAGGAACATAAACATCTTCTGGCACATCCTCCAGACACACCTCATCTATATTTAGTTGGGAAATAGCTATATTATGCATTATGCATGACACCAGAATTATGTCATTACATTTCTCTGGGGAATATTGTAGATCACCACCAGAACGGTCCAACACCCGAAATCTCATTTTCAGTACCCCGAATGTACGCTCAATAGCACTCCTTGTCGACCTGTGAGATTCGTTGAACTTGATTTCTGATCGTGTATGAGGTATTGGTACAGGTGTCAAGAGCCAAGGCCTACAGGGGTACCCGCTGTCACCTTCAAAAATATAATACAATTACAAATTAGCGACATGTAACAACAGGTTTATGAGGTTCAAATATGACATTTTATAAATAAATATAAAAATTTTAATATTCACCTAATAGCCAACCGTGTGGCATCTCTCCACGTTCAAATGCTGCAAATAAAGCAGACTGCTTTAATATGTGATAATCGTGGCATGACCCTGGAAAACCTGATCTTACTGCCCAAAACCGAAGGTTAGAGTCAAATACTGCTTGAACATTGAGAGAGTGGAAGTGTTTACGATTTCGATATTGCTCCTCCCTTAAAGCTGGTGGTCGAATTGCAATATGTGTGCAATCAATTGCACCTAGTACATTTGGAATGCCGGCAACTTGATAAAAACCAGATTTTACTTGGTGCCATTCATGTACATTCCTTGGCACATATATAAATTTATTTAGATGCTTCAAAATCGCTTTTAAGACAGTCCTCAAATGTCTACAAAAAGAAGGCTGACTCATGCCAACCACTGCACTGGACACAGCCTGAAAAGAGCCCGTGGCTAGGAAATGCAAAACTGCCAATAACTTGAGCATTCCAGGTATTGCCCTTGTTCTTCTAGTCTGTGGCTCTAGATCATTCTGTATTAGAACATATAGATTTTGTATGCTCTCCCTGTTTAGGTGAAATCTTTTTTTTATCTGATAATCAGATAATGCCTGTAGTCCACAACGAGGTAGAATAACTCGTGGAACTCTTTGCCGTCTACGTATTGGCAAAATCTGTTCATTTCGTCGATTTTCATGGCCCCTTGCTAAAGAAATTGCAGACAAAATCAGGAAATAATCCATCTTCTTGCGCTGAAAATATGGAGTAAATTAGATGTTCTCCTATCTCTTCATGGAGAACATTAGTAGTCGTATTAGGAGGAGAACTTTAGGCTCTCCAATGGTGCAAAATAATGATAAATATATATTTTGGAGAGAAATAGGTCGTATTCTTGAATATACACCCTGAAAAGGGCGTTTTAAAACTTTATTTTGCGCAAATGTGCGCCTAGGCGAGGGACATTGAAGGGCGAGAATTTTGCAGTAGTATTTGCACATTTTTCGGAGTATTTCTGATTGATAAATAGGAGATATATTACGACGGCATGAATTAAGGCGCACATTAAGGAGAATATGTTTGATAAATCGAGCCCTAAATAGTTATTAACTATTTAATAACTACCTAGCTAAAAGAAATACAAAATTACCTGTAAAATAAATCCTAACCTAAGTTACAATTAAACCTAATACTACACTATCATTAAATTAATTAAATAAACTACCTACAAATAACTACAATTAAATACAATTACATAAACTAACTAAAGTACAAAAAATAAAAAAAGCTAAGTTACAAAAAATAAAAAAATAAGTTACAAACATTTTACAAATATTACAACAATTTTAAGCTACTTACACCTAATCTAAGCCCCCTAATAAAATAACAACCCCCCCAAAATAAAAAAATGCCCTACCCTATTCTAAATTAAATAAAGTTCAAAGCTCTTTTACCTTACCAGCCCTTAAAAGGGCCTTTTGAGGGGGCATGCCCCAAAGTTCAGCTCTTTTGCCTGTAAAAGAAAAATACAACCCCCCCAACATTAAAACCCACCACCCACATACCCCTAATCTAACCCAAACCCTCCTTAAAATAACCTAACACTAATCCCCTGAAGATCATCCTACCTTTAGTTGTCTTCACTCAGCCGAGCCACCGATGGAACTGAAGAGGACATCCGGACCGGCAGAAGTTATCCTCCAAGGGGCGCTGAAGAAATCTTCCATCCGATGAAGTGATCCTCCAGGCGGAATTGAAGGGACGCCATCTTGAATGACGTCCCTTAAAGGAGCCTTCATTCGTTGGTAGTTCGTCGGGAAAGGAGGATGTTCCACGTCGGCGGGATGAAGATTCAAGACCCGGCTTCGACGATGACCTCGCCCGGATAGAAGACTTCTTCAGCGCCTCTTGGAAGATGACCTCACCCGGATGGAAGATTTCTTCAGCGCCGCTTGGAGGATCACTTCATCGGATGGAAGATTTCTTCAGCGCCCCTTGGAGGATAACTTCTGCCGGTCCGGATGTCCTCTTCAGTTCCATCGGTGGCTCGGCTGAGTGAAGACAACTAAAGGTAGGATGATCTTCAGGGGATTAGTGTTAGGTTATTTTAAGGGGGGTTTGGGTTAGATTAGGGGTATGTGGGTGGTGGGTTTTAATGTTGGGGGAGGGTTGTATTTTTTTTTTACAGGCAAAAGAGCTGAACTTTGGGGCATGCCCCCACAAAAGGCCCTTTTAAGGGCTGGTAAGGTAAAAGAGCTTTGAACTTTATTTAATTTAGAATAGGGTAGGGCATTTTTTTTATTTTGGGGGGGTTTGTTATTTTATTAGGGGGCTTAGATTAGGTGTAAGTAGCTTAAAATTGTTGTAATATTTGTAAAATGTTTGTAACTTATTTTTTTATTTTCTGTAACTTAGCTTTTTTTATTTTTTGTACTTTAATTAGTTTATGTAATTGTATTTAATTGTAGTTATTTGTAGCTAATTTATTTAATTAATTTAATGATAGTGTAGTATTAGGTTTAATTGTAACTTAGGTTCGGATTTATTTTACAGGTAATTTTGTATTTCTTTTAGCTAGGTAGTTATTAAATAGTTAATAACTATTTAATAACTATTCTAACTAGCTAAAATAAATACAAAGTTACCTGTAAAATAAATATAAATCCTAAGATAGCTACAATATAATTATTATTTATATTGTAGCTATATTAGGGTTTATTTTACAGGTAAGTATTTAGTTTTAAATCGGAATAATTTATTAAAGTATAGTGTAGTGTTAGGTGTAATTATAACTTAGGTTAGGATTTATTTTACAGGTAAATTTCAGTTTATTTTAGCTAGGTAAGCTATTAAATAGTTAATAACTATTTAATAGCTATTGTACCTAGTTAAAAAAATTGAAAGTTGCCTGTAAAATTAAAATAAATCCTAAGATAGCTAGAATATAATTATTATTTATATTGTAGATATATTAGGGTTTATTTTAAAGGTAAGTATTTAGTTTTAAATAGGATTAATTTAGTTAATAATAAAAATATTATTTAGATTTATTTAATTAATATTTAAGTTAGGGGGGCGTTAGGGTTAGGGTTTTTGTACTTTAATTAGTTTATGTAATTGTATTTAATTGTAGTTATTTGTAGTTAATTTATTTAATTAATTTAATGATAGTGTAGTATTAGGTTTAATTGTAACTTAGGTTCGGATTTATTTTACAGGTAATTTTGTATTTCTTTTAGCTAGGTAGTTATTAAATAGTTAATAACTATTTAATAACTATTCTAACTAGCTAAAATAAATACAAAGTTACCTGTAAAATAAATATAAATCCTAAGATAGCTACAATATAATTATTATTTATATTGTAGCTATATTAGGGTTTATTTTACAGGTAAGTATTTAGTTTTAAATCGGAATAATTTATTAAAGTATAGTGTAGTGTTAGGTGTAATTATAACTTAGGTTAGGATTTATTTTACAGGTAAATTTCAGTTTATTTTAGCTAGGTAAGCTATTAAATAGTTAATAACTATTTAATAGCTATTGTACCTAGTTAAAATAAATTGAAAGTTGCCTGTAAAATTAAAATAAATCCTAAGATAGCTAGAATATAATTATTATTTATATTGTAGATATATTAGGGTTTATTTTAAAGGTAAGTATTTAGTTTTAAATAGGATTAATTTAGTTAATAATAAAAATATTATTTAGATTTATTTAATTAATATTTAAGTTAGGGGGGCGTTAGGGTTAGACTTAGGTTTAGGGGTTAATAATTTTATTACAGTGGCGGCGGCGTAGTGGGGGGCAGGATAGGGGTTAATAAATTTATTATAGGTGGCGACGGTGTAGGGGGGGCAGAATAGGGGTTAATACATTTATTATAGGTGGCGACGGTGTAGGGGGGGCAGATTAGGGGTTAATACATTTATTATAGGTGGCGACGGTGTAGGGGGGGCAGGATAGGGGTTAATACATTTAATATAGGTTGCGGCGGGTTCAGGGAGCGGCGGTTTAGGGGTTAATACATTTATTATAGTTGCGGTGGGCTCCGGGAGCGGCGGTTTAGGGGTTAATATGTATAGAGTAGCTTGCGGTGGGCTCCGGGAGCGGCGGTTTAGGGGGTAATAACTTTATTTAGTTGCGGCGTTGTAGGGGGGACAGATTAGTGGTGTTTAGACTCGGGGTACATGTTAGGGTGTTAGGTGTAGACATCTCCCATAGAAATCAATGGTATGTCTGTCAGCAGCGAACTTGTACTTTCGCTATGGTCAGACTCCCATTGATTCCTATGGGATCCACCGCCTCCAGGGGCGGCGGATTGAAAACCAGGTACGCTGGGCCGTAAAAGTGCCGAGCGTACCTGCTAGTCATTTGATAACTAGCAAAAGTAGTGAGAATGTGCCGCACTTGTGTGCGGAACATCTGGAGTGACGTAAGAATCGATCTGTGTCGGACTGAGTCCGGCGGATCGAAGCTTACGTTACAAAATTCTACTTTTGCCGGTCTCGAGCCTTTGATAACTAAGGCAAATCAGCCTCGCCACAAATACGCTGCGGAATTCCAGCATATTTGAGGTTGACGGCTTGATAACTACCCCCCTATGACTTTTACACAATATTCCCTTTTCCTTCCCTAACTGATCCCCTGATCTGTAGCTTCTCAGTAAACCCCAGCTTGAAGGACACAAGCTTCTTTTGTTACTCAAATCCTATTGCAACAAACAGTCCAAGGGTAGGTAGGAAGCAACAGTAGCACAGCCAGGGTGGGAGCTGGAATTTCAGCTGCATTGAGTAAAGCATAATTAGTTGATTATAATTGATCAATAACAAAAAAAAATGTTCTATTGTATTTTATTTTCACCTTATAAAATATAATGTTCTGATGATCCCTTTTATAGCTGTTTTGCTTAGAGCTCCATGTTATGAGAACCTATTTTAATAATTCCTAATAAGTTTATTACTGAAATTATATATATAACAATTATGACTTGTAGGCAAATATTTTTCACGTATTTGTTTTATTTTTTTAATTTAATATGAATAGTTTGTATTCATATTAAGACAGTCAGGTGGAGCGTGAGTTTAATTGGAGGCCAGAGAGCATAGTTGGCTGGGCTGGAGGGGGCGTGGCTGGGCTGGAAGGGGCGTGACTGGGATGGAGGGGGCGTGGCTGGGCCGGTCTATACAATTTTCCAGGGCTGGTCTGATTTCCCAGTCCGGCCCTGGTTGCGGCACGATGGGGGTGACACCATCAGAGGAGATTAATTCCTGCTTGATGGTGTCAAGGACCACCAACATCTTCTCATGGACCACTGGTTGGCGACCGCTGATCTAGAACAATGTCTTCATAGTGCAATATTGATTTTATTTTCTTTGAATAAATATTTTTGGTCAGATTACAAGTGGAGTGGTATTTAACCCCTTAAAGGGACATGAAACCCATATTTTTTCTCTTGTGATTCAGACAGAAAATACAATTTTAAACAACTTTCTAATTTACTTCAATTATCTAATTTGTTTCATTCTCTTGGTATCAATTGTTGAAGAAGCAGCAATGCACTAATGGTTCCTAACTGAACTCATGGGTGAGCCAATCACAATCGATATATATATTCAGCCACCAATCAACAGCTAGAACCTAGACTATCTGCTGCTCCTGAGCTTGCCTAGATAAACCTTTCAGTAAAGGATAACAAGAGAAGGATGCAAATTAAATAATAGTAGTAAATTGTAAAGTTGTTTAAAATTGTATTTTCAATCTGAATCATGAAAGAAAAAAATTGGGTTTCATGTCCCTTTAAGGACCAGGCACTTCAGACAAAAACTTCCCCAAAAGACCAGAGTATTTTAAGTAATTTTGCCATCACTACATTTAGACAGAAATAGAGCCTTTTTTATATTTACCTATCAAAACTATAATTTTTTGTTTTTTAGTAGACAACCCAAAGTATTGATCTGAGCCCATTTTGGTATATTACATGCCAACATTTCACTGCCAAATGCGATCAAATAAAAAAAATCGTTAACTTTTTCACAATTTTAGGTTTCTCACTGAAATGATTTACAAACAGCTTGTGCAATCATGGCACAAATGGTTGTAAATGCTTCTCTGGGATCCCCTTTGTTCAGAAATAGCAGACATATATGGCTTTGGCATTGGTTTTAGGTAATTAGAAGGCTGCTAAATGCCGCTGCTCGCGACACTTGTATTATACCCCGCAGTGAAGGGGTTAATTAGGTAGCTTGTAGTGTTAATTTTAGCTTTAGTGTAGAGATCAGCCTCCCACCTGACACACCCCACCCCCTGATCCCTCCCTGAACCCTCTCAAACTGCTCTCTTCCCTCCCCCACCCCTCAAAGGTCACCCCCATCTTAAGTACTGTCAGAAAGTCAGTAGAAAAATAAAAGTTTTTTTTTGCAGCGTAGTATCACCCTTTACCTCCCAACTGCCCTGATCCCCCCCAAACAGCTCTCTAACCCTTCCCCCTCTACCTATTAGCAGCCATCTTAGCTACTGGCAGCTGTCTGCCAGTACCCAGTTTTCAGCAAAATATGCAAACATTTTTAAAGTTCTTTTTATAATACTAGTTTTTCTGTAGTGTAGCTGCCCCCCTCAATACCCAAACCCCCCTCCCAGATCCCTTTTTTTCTAGCATACCCCTCATATGATCCCCTCATTGCCCTTCCTACCTCCTCCCTCCTTCCCCTTCAATCACACAGCTGAATTTTTTTTCCCAAGTAGCGTGGTCAAGCGGTCCCACCCAGTCCCGCCTCCTCCAGTGATCAGACGCCCACCCACCTCCCTTCTTATGCTCCCACCCACCAATGATCGCTCCCACCGCTGTCCGCAGAGAGGGCCACAGACTGCATAGGTAACTCTGCAACTCTATTTCTGCAGTGCCCCACTCGTGGGGCATGCAGAAATAGCGCAATCTCGCAATTTTGAGTGAAATCGCGGCAGAGAGAAGCCCAGGACTGCAGCGAAGTACAGGGTACATCGCTAGTCCTTAAGGGCATAACTAACAGCATCGTACAGGGTATGGCGCTGGTCGTTAAGGGGTTAATGCACTCGTTTAGGCGTTAACTCCACTAAAAGTAAGCTTTTTGCACATGTCGGGTAGTGCTCGTATTACAAGTTGAAAGAAAACTTCATGATAACGTATTCGCCCATAGAAATCAATGGAGCAAAAAAAATGGAACAAAAAACCTGATTGCATATTCTCATGTGTGCTAAGCCAACATCAAAATATAAATATTTGACATTCCAGTGGTCTTCACATAGCAGGATATGTTCAATTTATTCATAAATATATTTATATATATATATATATAAACAAAGATGTGTATAGGAAAGGCGCTGGAAAATACCTAGAAAATGATAGGTGATAAGTGTGGCTGCAGCCCTAGAAATCCTATCAAAAGTGAGCAGTGTCCCTATAGACTATTCACCTGATAGATAGATTATGATCAATAAATAGATGGAAAAGGGGAAAAAAACAACAAGGGGGAATGTTTCTAGTGGCGCAACACTAATTGTATGGAATGAGAAATATATTTTTAGAAATTATTACACTTCTAACAGAACAGTGTCAGTGGTACCAGTTATTGATGTATATAATACCTTGATAAAAGAACAAAAATAACCATACAAAAATAACCATATATATAGTATGCACTGTACTAGAGCAGATATATGGAAAATGGATGTATTGTATACTCAAAGCAGATAAGACTGTAAAATATCAATAACTATATATATATAGTCACTCATACATTGTAACATGCAATACCAATGCAGTATTATGCGAACATAAAAATAATATGACAATAGGTTAAAATATTCAAACATATAGCATACAAGACAATATAGCATACAAAACAATATATACAATATAAACAATATATACAAGATGAAGTATATATGTCTATAATAGAATGGGATACAGCATTGCATGATTTCTCGATAATTCTTATTAAAATCCTCATCAAGTATAGAGAATTCAAATAACAAAAATTAAAGGTGGAGAAGTGGTAAATAATATAATGATATCAGATTGAGAGTCTCAAAAACAGAACAAGAAATTGTTACACTTAAAACTGATAAATTAAAGAGAGACCTAGAGGACTATAAAAATGACGCTCAAATCTAAAGATACCTCAAATTAAGTATTTATAATTATTATCAAATATTTGCACAGAATAAATGACAAGGTACACAGAAATTAAAAATGTATATATACAAAGTTTAATATATGAAACAACAATATAAAACTAAAGCTAAAAATAGGGATGTCTCCCTTGTATCAGAGCAAGAGTAAATGTAGACTAGAATTCAAACTTCATATTATGTGACTTAAATCTGGACACAAAGTATCTTCTTTCCACGGCTTCTTGCTGAATGAACGTTCCTTTAAATGACGTCATCCAAGATGTCGTCCCTTCAATTCCGATTGGCTGATAGAATTCTATCAGCCAATCGTAATTAAGGTAGAAAAAATCCTATTGGCTGATGCAATCAGCCAATAGGTTTGAACTGGCATTCTATTGGCTGATTGCATCAGCCAATAGGATTTTTTCTACCTTAATTCCGATTGGCTGATAGAATTCTATCAGCCAATCAGAATTGAAGGGATGCCATCTTAGATGATGTCATTTAAAGGAACCTTCATTCTGTGTTTAGCCGTTGGAAGAAGAGGATGCTCCGCGTCAGATGTCTTGAAGATGAATCCGCTCCGTGCCGGATGGATGAAGATAGAAGATGCCGTCTGGATGAAGACTTCTGCCCATCTAGAGGACCACTTCTGCCCGGTTGGATGAAGACTTCTGCCCATCTGGAGGACCACTTCTGCATGGTTGGGTGAAGACGTCTCCCGGAAAGGTGATCTTCAAGGGGTTAGTGTTAGTTTTTTTTTAAGGGGGGCATTGGGTGGGTTTTAGAATAGGGTTGGTTGTGTGGGTGGTGGGTTTTAATGTTGGGGGGGTATTTGTACTTTTTTTTTACAGGTAAAAGAGCTGAATACTTTGGGGCAATGCCCCACAAAAGGCCCTTTTAAGGGCTATTTCTAATTTAGTGTAGGGTAGGGCTTTTTTATTTTGGGGGGCTTTTTTATTTTGTAAGGGGGATTAGAGTAGGTGCAATTAGTTTAAAAATCTTGTAATTTTTTTATTATTTTCTGTAATTTAGTGGGGGTTTTTTTCGTACTTTAGATAATTTTATTTAATTGTAATTAATTGTATTTAATTTAGGTAATTAATTTTATTGTAGTGTAGTGTTAGGTGTAGTTGTAACTTAGGTTAGGTTTTATTTTACAGGTAAATTTGTATTTATTTTAGCTAGGTAGTTATTAAATAGTTAATAACTATTTAATAACTATTCTACCTAGTTAAAATAAATACAAAGTTGTCTGTAAAATAAAAATAAACCCTAAGCTAGCTACAATGTAACTATTAGTTATATTGTAGCTAGTTTAGGGTTTATTTTATAGGTAAGTATTTAGTTTTAAATAGGAATTATTTAGTTAATTGTAGTAATTGTATTTAGATTTATTGTAATTATATTTAAGTTAGGGGGTGTTAGGGTTAGACTTAGGTTTAGGGGTTAATAAATGTATTATAGTGGCGGCGACGTTGGGGGCGGTAGATTAGGCGTTAATAAATGTAGGTAGATTGTGGCAACATAGGGGGCGGCAGATTAGGGGTTAATAAATAAAATGTAGTTGTCGGCGATGTTGGGGGAGGCAGATTAGGGGTTCATAAGTATAATGTAGGTGGCGGCGGTGTCCAGAGCGGCAGATTAGTGGTCAATAATATAATGCAGGTGTCGGCGATGTCGGGGCGGCAGATTAGGGGTTAATAAGTGTAATATTAGGGGTGTTCAGACTCTGGGTTCATGTTAGGGTGTTAGGTGTAGACATATATTTTATTTCCCCATAGGAATCAATGGGGCTGCGTTAGGAGCTTTACGCTGCTTTTTTGCAGGTGTTGGTTTTTTTTTCAGCTGGCTCTCCCCCATTGATTGCTATGGGGAAATCGTGCACAAGCACGTTTTACCAGCTCACCGCTAACGTAAGCAGCGCTGGTATTGAGGTGAGATGTGGAGCTAAATTTTGCTCTACGCTCACTTTTTTGCGGCTAACGTCGGGTTTGTAAAAACCCGTAATACCAGCACTGTCTGCAAGTGAGCAGTGAGCATAAACTGCTCATTAGCACCGCACAGCCTCTAACGCAAAACTCGTAATCTAGGCGTTAATTTGAAAAGATTTTTTGCCAAGAATCCAAATATGTATAAAAAAGGGAATAAGGAAAATGACAACCACAATAGATGGGATAAAGGAGATGTAGAAACCCTAAGAATACTAAACCAATTAGACCCCTCTGCAGAAAATTGTGCTCCACAAAATATAAGTTGAGATTAATGATCTATTGGATTTGAGCACACATGAAATAGAGAATGAGATTCAACATAGCAATTTCAAACGCCCCTCCTCCTTCAATTCAATTCACATACAAGGTGAATACATCCCAGTTTTTAATTGCATTCTAACTGAGAAGTTCAACAATTATTTTGAGTCAGGGTCTAGTAATAAGAAATTCAAATTTAGAAATAATCTAAATAGAAATGAAAGAAAATCCCTTAATAAACTGAAAAAATGACCATCAGTTGGTCATTAGATAAGCGGATAAGGGAGGAGGAATTATTGTCCAAAACAGAGATGATTATTTGTGTGAGGCCAATCGGTTATTAAATGACCCCATTACCTATGCTAATCTTCGAGGGGATCCTACCCTAGAATATAACAAAAATTTGTTAAAAATACTCACAGAAGCAAAGAATGAAGGCATTTTAAAACAATGATGAATTTGTATTTATCTATAATCCATATCCGAAAATACCAATCTTCTATCATATTCCGAAAATCCACAAAGACCCTCTCAACCCTCCTGGCCGGCCGATTATTTCTGGCATCGCCTCCATCACGAGCAATCTATCCACATATGAAGACTCTTACATGCAACCGATGGTTAAACATATTAAATCTTATTTAAAAGACACTTTAGATGTTATTACAAAATTAGAAGGTATGCAGTGGAAAAAGGAATATATGTGGATGACGTGCAACGTTGCGACGTTATATACTAACATTCCCCATGGGAAAGGTATTTAGTCATTAAAACTCATGGGGAGTGAGAGCAGTATGTCTGAAAAACACTGAATTTTTGGAGGATGGTATTAGATTTATTCTAAATAATAATTATTTCTGTTTTGAAAAAACTTATTATAAGCAAATACAGGGGACTGCCATGGGCACTTCCATGGCACCCTCATATGCTAATATCTATATGGCAATTTTTGAAAATCAAATGGTAGAGCAAAATAATCCTTATGCTAGTAATATCGTTAAATATTTTAGATATATTGACAATATTATAATTAAATGGCAAGGTGATTCCATCAAAGCCCAAGATTTTGTCAGATATATAAGTAACAATCAGTTTAACCTTACATTTACGGAAAAAAATTCTAAAGATAGAATAAAGTTTTTAAATTTTGAATTGTTTGTTTGTCAAATTCAGTCATGGTGAAAGATTACAGAAAGCCTACTGATAGCAATGGCTTTCTGAATGCCAAGAGTGGGCATTTAAGAAATTGGAAGCAGAACATTCCATATGTACTATTTAAGCAGAATTTGGCAGAACTTTTCTAAGTTAGAAGATTACCACAAAGAAGCAGAAGTGCTTCAAAATACATTTTTGGAAAAGGGAAATGATAGAGAACTAGTTACTCAGGCAAGAGAGATGAATGCAAGCTGCAAACGTGGTGACTTACTTCAACCCCATAAAGAAAGGGAAATAAAAAGAGGGGATAACGACAATACGGTTACGTTCATCACTGCATATAGTGAAGGAGTGGGGTTTATTAAAAGGACCCTTCAAAAACATTAGGGGATTCTAAAAGCAGACCCTTTATTGAGAGATGTCATCAAAGAGAAACCCAATGTAGTATTTAAAAGAAATTGAAACCTTAAAAACATCTTAGCTCCCTCCAAACTAAAGTAATTGCTATGACTAATGTAAATAGGCCAGGTACTTTGGATCAATGGGTCACAGGGAAACCAGGACATTCAAATGTGGCCGCAGCAATTGATGCATGTGTGTCTATTTATGGAACCGGGACTCTATCATGAATTGGAATAACACCAAGAGCGTGCCTATTAAAGCGAGAGGTACGTGTTATTCCACATTTGTCATCTACGGTTTAACCTGTGCCTGTGGGAAAAAAAATGTATATAGGTAGATCTAAGAGGAAGAGAGGAACTGTCAGCTAGCGCAGTTCTTTTGTCTAGTGATGTGTGTACATATGTATTTATGTGTTTATATGTGTGTATATATGTATATATATGTCTGTAAATACATATATACACATATAAATACATAAATACATCTGTACACACACACATATATATACATACACACACACATATATATACATACACACACATATATATACATACACACACACATACACATATATATACATACACACACATATACATCTTTAGATATGTATATGTGTTTCTATGTTAAAGCCCTTTGCCTGCCTTATTTTTTCACTAGAGACCTCCTATTTTTGAGCCCTTTTTTGTACAATATTGTTTTTGAATCATTTTTATTAGATGATATTATTATGAGTGTAACTGTACTTTGTATTGTATATTTTATTTTTATGTGTTTCGTGGAACTTTTTTGTTTTGCGAAACAGTTAACCAGAGCTTAAATTGTGATCATATTTACTTTAAACTTGTAATATGATCGGTAAACCCGATGAGTGCAAACACCTGCGATAAATCCCTTTTTGAAATTTTATATGTAATGTTTGTTTAAATTATTAAACTTAATCAAAGTGGAAAAAAATAGTTCTTTGCTATCAATCTCAACATGTATTACCTGTTAAACTGCCTTACATAGAGACTATGCTGCTTATTAATGTCTTTTTAGTCCTTGCTTAACATAAAAAGGTAACCAAATAATTTCACATGAGCACGCACATAAACTGACTTCATATGACTAGCAAAATAATAACTGGGAAACACCCAAGAAATACTCTATTATTAATTTAATTACACATAATTATCATTATTCCTGATTGTGTAATAACTGCCTGCTATGTTGTAAATCATGACAAACAAACCTAGGAGGATCCTTGCAAATACGTTTTCTATTTGATGTCGTACTGATATATAAATGCACCTCAGATTCTCTCCCACTAGATAATACTGCAGACCTGACTGTGGTAATTCAGCCATTTGTAACACAAGGTAAGTTGTTTTTTTTCCTTTGTTATGTGCATCCACTTTGTGGAACCATCCTTTCATATGAACAGTTGTAAAACATGTTTATTCTATACAAAGATAATTATTATTAAGTCTTAAGTATCATATGGGGTATACATACAAAATATTTTTATGTATAAAATGAATATTTAAAAATACATTTACATACTGTAAAATTAAAATAGGCCTAATGATTTTTGTTTTGGAATTATTTCTCAGAAAGATGAAAATATTGCTAGCAAAACATATATGATTCAAAGTGAATAAACTAACTTGAAACAGAGATAGACAGATAGATAGATAGATAGATAGATAGATAGATAGATAGATGATAGATAGATAGATAGATAGATAGATAGATAGATAGATAGATAGATAGATAGATAGATAGATAGATAGATAGATACAGTAGATGATAGATAGATAGATAGATGGATGGATAGATAGACTGACAGATAGATGATAGATAGATAGATAGATAGATACATAATAGATATATGATAGATAGACAGTCAGAAAGACAGATAGATAGATAGATAGATAGATAGATAGATAGATAGACAGACAGATAAATAGATAGAAAGAAAGAAAGAAAAATGATAAAGAAAGAAAAAATATAGAGACAGATAGATACATAGATAGATAGATAGATAGATAGACAGACATACAGATAGATAGATAGATAGATAGATAGATAGATAGATAGATAGATAGATAGATAGATAGATAGATAGATAGATAGATAGATAGATTATAGATTATATCCACACAAATCTGCAGACTTTGTTTAAGGTTATACTAGCAGACTACAAACAAGTTGCTACAAACAATGAAACTATGATCTTTTTGTGTTTTAAAAAAGTGAAAATTTGACATTTTTCAGTTTTTTTCCATCAGAAGGTTTTCAGACAAAGCAGTTAGATTTCATGGAGTTGTTTATTCATAGCTTTATTTAATGAAAGATACAGCAACAAGAACTATTGTATATGTCACTCATTATCCCTCCCTAGCATTGCCAAGAGGACCCTTATAACACACATGTGTCAGTGTATAATTTTGTTAGTCTGCACAGCTGCAGTTTTCATTGCTAGATCAAGTTATGTTGCTTTAGAGTTTATAATGATTTTTACAGTTTTAAAAAAAGAATATTTTTTGGGATAATACAAAAACTTGCACATTTTAGCTTATGCAGGATGACTGTTTGTGTGAATGGTTTATATAGGGAAAGCTCTCGGTTTCAGTACTAAACACAGTAGAACAGCATAATCTGTAAATGCATAATAAAAAGACAATGTAAAAGTACTTAGTTTGAAATTTAAATGCATAGTAGATTTATTTCTGACAAATTTTAAAGTTAGTTCTATTTCCCCTCCCACTGCATCATGTGATAGCCATAATCCAATCACAAAATGTATATGCATATATTTTGTGAATATTGAACATGCTCAGTAGGAGCTGAATTGAAAAGTTGTTTACAATTGACTGCTCTATTTGAATAATGAATTTGATTTCAGTGTCCCTTTAACGACTAGGCTGCAAATGATTGAAAACATTTTTATTCTTAAAATCCTGATTGGCTTATTTGAATACAGCATGTGGTGGGTTGTGTTTGGCTAATGAAAAAAAATTGCAGCAAAAAAAGGTGTTATTTTGTTAGGAAATTATTTTCCCTCGATATGTTTTTGGTTTTTTTTTTTTTTCAAAACATCAGAAATGACTTGAAATGACAGGATGTTTAGTGTACCTTTAAATGAGATTTGTTTAATGGGGTCAAAACATAACATCAATTTTGATTTCTATCTAAGAATTGCTGATTAATTCAGTACTTTAGATTATTTTAAATATTCCTTAGCAATAATTACAAAAATACTTTCTTAAATGGTGTTATTGGTAAAACTTAATTTTTTTTCTAAATTATTTTTATAGAAACAATTAACCATGCAGATCTTTGTAAAAACACTCACTGGCAAGACCATTACCCTAGAGGTGGAGTCCAGTGACACTATTGAGAATGTTAAATGCAAAATCCAAGATAAAGAAGGCATCCCACCGGACCAGCAGAGGTTAATCTTTGCAGGAAAGCAGCTGGAAGATGGACGGTCTCTTTGTGACTACAATATTCAGAAGGAATCAACGCTACACCTTGTTCTTCGACTGAGAGGTGGTATGCAGATCTTTGTAAAAACCCTAACTGGCAAGACCATCACCCTAGAAGTAGAAGCCAGTGACACCATTGATAATGTTAAATGCAAAATCCAAGACAAAGAAGGCATTCCACCAGATCAGCAAAGGTTGATATTTGCTGGAAAGCAGTTGGAAGATGGTCGTACACTTTCTGACTACAACATCCAGAAAGAATCCACCCTGCACCTTGTACTCCGACTAAGAGGTGGTATGCAGATATTTGTAAAAACACTAACTGGCAAGACCATCACACTAGAGGTAGAGCCCAATGACACTATTGATAATGTTAAATGTAAAATCCAAGATAAAGAAGGCATCCCACCAGATCAACAAAGGTTAATCTTTGCAGGAAAGCAGTTGGAAGATGGACGCACCCTTTCTGACTACAACATCCAGAAAGAATCCACCCTGCACCTTGTACTTCGTCTGAGAGGTGGTATGCAGATCTTTGTGAAAACACTGACTGGCAAGACCATCACCCTAGAGGTAGAAGCCAGTGACACTATTGATAATTGTAAAAGCAAAATCCAAGATAAAGAAGGCATCCCACCTGATCAACAAAGGTTAATCTTTGCAGGAAAGCAGTTGGAAGATGGACGCACCCTTTCTGACTACAACATCCAGAAAGAATCCACCCTGCACCTTGTACTTCGTCTGAGAGGTGGTATGCAGATCTTTGTAAAAACCCTGACTGGCAAGACCATCACCCTAGAGGTAGAAGCCAGTGACACTATTGATAATGTTAAATGTAAAATCCAAGATAAAGAAGGCATCCCACCAGATCAACAAAGGTTAATCTTTGCAGGAAAGCAGTTGGAAGATGGACGCACCCTTTCGGACTACAACATCCAGAAAGAATCCACCCTGCACCTTGTACTTCGTCTGAGAGGTGGTATGCAGATCTTTGTGAAAACACTGACTGGCAAGACCATCACCCTAGAGGTAGAAGCCAGTGACACTATTGATAATGTTAAATGTAAAATCCAAGATAAAGAAGGCATCCCACCAGATCAACAAAGGTTAATCTTTGCAGGAAAGCAGTTGGAAGATGGGCGCACCCTTTCTGACTACAACATCCAGAAAGAATCCACCCTGCACCTTGTACTTCGTCTGAGAGGTGGTGTGTAGGTCTTTGGGAAATCCCTGACTGGCAAGACCATCACACTAGAGGTAGAACCCAGTGACACTATTGATAATGTTAAATGTAAAATCCAAGATAAAGAAGGCATCCCACCAGATCAGCAAAGGTTAATCTTTGCAGGAAAGCAGTTGGAAGATGGACGCACCCTTTCTGACTACAACATCCAGAAAGAATCCACCCTGCACCTTCGTCTGAGAGGTGGTATGTAGGTCTTTGGGAAATCCCTAACAGCCACAACAGTAAATTAGAAACTAAGAATTTTGTCAGTACAAAAAATGTTATATGCAAAATTTAAAATAAAGAAGATGATCCACCAGACCATAAGATGGATCTTTACTGGGAAGCAACATGAAGATGGCCACACCCTTTTGGAATGTAACATCCAGACAAATGCAAACTTCATCTTGTACTTTGGTTTAGTGGGGAACTACTAAAGAGTCATTACTGATTGGACATCAATAAAATAAAATATCTGTGAAGTTATATCATATATAATAAATAATTTTAGTGTGTCATCTAAACCATTACTAAAAGTTTGATAAATAAATGGGTATTTAAAAAAAAAAAAAAACCTTGAATGAATCTATACAGTGACAATACATTGTTGTCCAGTAACTGTTAAAAAACGTACACATGTTTATCTTTAGGGTCTATTTGCATGAGGTTTTAAAATTTAATACTTTCCCAATCTATAAGAAAACAGCTTTTGAATTGTTTTCTAATATTTTTTTCACTTCACACATAGGTTTAACCAGATTACCACTAAGGGCTCCATGTATGAAGCAGCGAGAACTGCTCCAGGGCCCTTGCGGAGCAGATTCGCATATAGGAGCCTGCTTCCCGCAATGTAAGAAGCAGCTGTCATTAGACCGCTGCTTCTTACACCCTATGCCACCGCTGAGGTGGCAAGGGAAAATCACAGACAGCCCTTTTAGTCGTGCGATTGGTCACACGAATGAAGGGACGGTCATTAAACATTGAGTGTCTAATGATACATAAGGGAAAGCGGACTAACAGATCTGCTGCCTGTATGTGGCGAAGGCGGGCGGACAGCTTCACAAGTCTGCCCACCTCTTAGTACATGGGGCCCTAAAACTACTCAGCAATAGAAGTCCAATTTTTCAGAAAACACATTTCACAAAGATAACAAAGCCTCCTTCAAAAATAAATGTATGTATGGTGAATTACCAAGCCCTTAACATTACACTAGAGCAATATCATATTTCTTCTAGCATAGAATTAAGAGCCACTGACAGTCATGGCTGCTTTAAGTAGGGTATATCTCTAGTTACACCTAGGTTAACATCAGTTTATATAACTTATAAATACCTAGGTTCCTTAATGGCCTATTAATATATCCATTGTAAATAAATAATTCTATGCGGCTATGATACAAAAAGATCTGGTACAGCTCCAACTCCTGTTCCTAGTTCATATTCAATAACATTCCACATATCACAAGTCAGAGGAGTTATTTCTAAACTGGAATATTTAAGACCTTTATAAGTTCTCACCATTACCTTATGCATTTTTGGCTCTTGTTTTTTTTATCATATAAAGTAAACCAATACTTCTATTTTAACACCATAACACACTAGGTTAGGATAATAGATAATCTAGGATACCTTCTAATATATATATATACATATGATGTGTGAGATATCACTTAAAGATAACCTAAAGAAATAACTTATTCCTTCTACCATATAACTAGAAGCCACAAACCATAGTGGCTTCTTTAATTAAGGTATATCTCTTAGTTACCCCTAGGTTTACCTAATTTTATATTATTTTTAAATACCCAACACCTAGATTTTAAGTTATGCGTGCTATAGGGAAATTAACGAACGCAACAAAAGTTGCGTTATTTAACCCCCTATAACGCAGCCATTACAAGTTTTCAAACAGCCGGCTTGTGCGTGCGATATGGTGGTTTTAAGCTCCATACCTAGGCTGACCATATTGCCGCTTTAAAAAGGGACACATATGAAAAATACATATGTCAGGGCTGTTTAAAGAAATGGTTTGGAATAATGTTTCATTATGAGAACCCTGCCTTATGTATTTTTCAGATGTGTCCCTTTTTAAAGCGGCAATATGGTCAGCCTATCCATACCGCACACAATTCAAGAGCTGTTTTGACCTGCTCATGCACACTTTCCCCATAGATATCAATGGGGAGAAGATGTCAGAAAAAAAAACTAACACCTGAAGCACGGAATGAAAAGCTCCTTAACGCAGCCCAATTGATGCTTATGGGGGGGAAAAGTTATGTTTAAACCTAACACCCTAACATAATCCCTATCTCTAAACACCTCTAATCTGCCGCCCCCAACATCACCGACACCTACATAATGTTATTAACCCTTAATCTGCTGCTCCCGATATCGCCGCCATATATACTAAAGTTATTAACCCCTAAACCACCAGCCCCCCACAACGCAACAACCTAAATAAAACTATTAACCCCTAAACCTAACCCTAACGTAACCCTAACCCTAAACCTAACCCTAACACCCCCTAACTTTAACATAAAAAAAAAAAAAATACCATTACAAAAAATAAAAAACACTAAAATTACAAAAAATAAAAAAAATACCATTACAAAAAATAACAAACGAAATTATCCAAAACAATAAAAATTATTCCTATTCTAATACCCTGTTGAAAAAAAAAAACACCCCAAAATAAAAAAGCCTAACCTATAATAAACTACCAAGGGTCCTTAAAAGGGCCTTTTGTAGGTCATTGCCCTAAAGTTAAAGTGAATGTAAATTTTGATGCTAAAGTGCCCGGTTTTAAAAAAAATTGTTAAAAATTCGATTAAAAACAGGAGCACTTTAATGCATCAAAATTTACATTTCACTTGTGTTGTGAAAAATTACTTACTTTTTAAACTTGACAGCCGCTCCAGCATCCCCCGGTCATCGCAAAGCCATTTCTGACAAATCATGGATCGGTCATCCTCCAATCACGGCTTCCCCCGGGGGAATCAGTGTCTTATTCGAAGCCGTGATTGGAGGAAGCCGGATTCCTAATTTTAGACCCAGGAAGAGGCTTTGCGACTGGCGGAGGAAGCTGGAGTGGCTGTCAAGATTAAAAGGTAAGTATTTTTTCACAACACGAGTGAAATGTAAATTTTGATGACTTAAAGTGCCCATGTTTTTAATCGAATTTTTAAAAACCGAGCACTTTAGCATCAAAATTTACATTCACTTTAACAGCTCTTTTGCTATAAAACAAAAGAAATACCCCCTAACAGTATACAAACCCCCACCCCCCAAACCCACAAAATAAAAATAAAGTAAAACCTAATCTACCCATTGCCCTGAAAAGGGCATTTGTATGGGCATTGCCCTTAAAAGGACATTTATATTTTTTTCCTGCCCCATAAAGGGCATTCAGTTCGTTTATGAAATGCCCAAGCCCCAGGGTCGGCTCCAGAACGAATGAAATGGGTGACATTTTTTTTTCACAAGGGGGCACGCATTTAAAAAGCATGTATGAGAGTCAAAATAAGAGCAGACCTACTGTGGCAGTCCAGAGGTTACATTTAGCAGATCTCTGGCTGTGCAGGAGTTAGATTTGTTTATATTTCTGGAAGTGCAGCGGTTACATGTGTCATATCTCAAGGAGTATAGGGGTTACATTTATAAGATGTATGGCAGTGCCCCTGCAGTTACATTTACCAGATTTATGGCAGTGCAGGGGTTACATTTGTCATATTTCAGGAATGTCTCCCACATATGACACAGCCAGTGGACACTGTTTGCATGTGTAGCTCTACCAATGACCCTACTAATGATCAAATAAGCTTTCACGTGACAATACGTTTGAGTGCCAAGCAGTACATTTCTTGTACAGATATTATTAATGATATTTACAGCACACACACAGTATATACAGTATGTATATACACACAAATTATATATATACATACATACACACACACACACACACATATATATATATATATATATATATATACACACATACACACACACAGCATATATATATATATATATATATATATACATACATACACACACAGTATATATGTATATATATATATATATATACACACACACACACAAACACACACTGTGCGTGTGTATATATACACACACACACACACGGTATATATGTATATACACACACACACACATATATATATATATATATATATATATATATATATATATATAACACATAGAAACACCCAGCACTCACCAGCTAGCTCACAGCTAAGATAAAATCACAACTGGAAAGGTTAGTTACCGCATCTGGCCAAATGGGAAAGCTCAGGCACCACGTCAAGGTCTTTTCCACTGCCTGAGTCCCTAACACAGCCACACCATCATGCAAGCTCACAAAGCCAAACAAACTGAGAACAAAGAAGGGGTGCACAGGTGGATGTAATCACCCAGAGAAAATACAAAACATGGAAGGGAACTGCACTCCAAGACCGGACCAGGTACACATCCTGTGACTCAGCAACATCCAGCCCTGGGTGCTAAATAGCACTCCAAAAAAGCTGTGATGTCACCAGAGCCACAGGCAGTTAACCCCAGTCAGGAATGGGTGCAAGAAACAAGGGGGATTACAAATAAAAAGTAATACAACACATAGAAACACCCAGCACTCACCAGCTAGCTCACAGCTAAGATAAAATCACAACTGGAAAGATTAGTTACCGCATCTGGCCAAATGGGAAAGCTCAGGCACCACGTCAAGGTCCTTTCCACTGCCTGAGTCCCTAACACAGCCACACCATCATGCGAGCTCACAAAGCCAAACAAACTGAGAACAAAGAAGGGGTGCACAGGTGGATGTAATCACCCAGAGAAAATACAAAACATGGAAGGGAACTGCACTCCAAGACCGGACCTGGTACACATCCTGTGACTCAGCAACATCCAGCCCTGGGTGCTAAATAGCACTCCAAAAAAGCTGTGATGTCACCAGAGCCACAGGCAGTTAACCCCAGTCCGGAATGGGTGCAAGAAACAAGGGGGATTACAAATAAAAAGTAATACAACACATAGAAACACCCAGCACTCACCAGCTAGCTCACAGCTAAGATAAAATCACAACTGGAAAGTTAGTTACCGCATCTGGCCAAATGGGAAAGCTCAGGCACCACGTCAAGGTCCTTTCGACTGCCTGAGTCGCTAACCCAGCCACACCATCATGCGAGCTCACAAAGCCAAACAAACTGAGAACAAAGAAGGGGTGCTGGTGAGCTGGTGAGTGCTGGGTGTTTCTATGTGTTGTATTACTTTTTATTTGTAATCCCCCTTGTTTCTTGCACCCATTCTGGACTGGGGTTAACTGCCTGTGGCTCTGGTGACATCACAGCTTTTTCACGCCAACCGGAAGTGACGTCACTGCCCGAACGGAGGTTAAGCTGTACATAGTCGGCATAAACTACCCAATAACGGATTATTTTTAATATTGGGAGAACATGATAGAAAAGGCTTTGAGAGTAATGTAAAAGAGATCGCCATTTGGATAGTTTAGCATCTCAATCAGATATTTTAATACAATACACAACCGGAAGTGATGAGTAAAACCTACATCCGGGTTCTGATAGCCTGAATGCTATAAAAGACCACCAGTTAGCATAGAAAACCAGTCTTGAAAAAGGCCTATATGAGGCCGAAACGCGTAGACCAGTACTGGTGAGTTTGATTTCGATCTTAGCTGATTGTCATTTATTTTTCTGCACATTGCTGTCTTTTGCTTTTTCCACAGGTTTGTTTTTGCCAAGCATTTTTATATTTGATATTTTGGATATCTGATTTTTTGTTTTTTTTGCACTTGGGTTCGAGACCGTGGTCTCAATTGCATATCATGCTGCAATAAGAGTTCTTCATTTTGTTTTTCACTTGGATACAACACTACAATCGATGTTTTGACACTGAATTGTTTTTTCACTTTGCTGACAGACTAACATTAACTGTTTATTTTGAGGAACTATATCAATTTACCTTCTACACCTGAAAGTTTCTTCACATCCATTTTCTTCTCTTTTTCTACTTATCCTCACATCTGGGCTTTTTTTCGATTTTTTCATTTTTTCCATTTTTTTATTTTTTTCGACTTGATAGGAGCACCGGAATTCACAAATATCAACATTTTTTTGAATAATTTTTGTTTTTTTGGACACTTTTGGATTGTTTAAATATCATCTATCACTATCTGTTTTGGTGTCACGTTTGGATATCATTTGTGGTCTTATTATACCCCCTTGGATCAGACCATTCCACCTGATTGTTTTTCTATATAAGGACTACATTAGCCAGTGCTTAAGTTTGCACCAACAACATTCGCTCCTATTGCATTTAACTATGTTTTTATGTTGATTGTTTTATGTTGAACATTTTTCGCTGTACCATGGATCCATGAGATTATATATGCCTATATTGTATTTTTTTATATTGTATTTTTTATATTATTTTTAATAAATTTCTGTATTTTAAACTATTGTAATACACCTAGCCTCCGTTAGTTGGCGCCCGGGACCCCTCCCACACTTGCAGTTTTTTTAGGTGCTAGCTAGGTATCACCTCTCCCAGGCCAATAGGTGTTTGCTGGCGCTTTGAGTATACCCATCACACAACCCAGCCACACCATCATGCGAGCTCACAAAGCCAAACAAACTGAGAACAAAGAAGGGGTGCTGGTGAGCTGGTGAGTGCTGGGTGTTTCTATGTGTTGTATTACTTTTTATTTGTAATCCCCCTTGTTTCTTGCACCCATTCTGGACTGGGGTTAACTGCCTGTGGCTCTGGTGACATCACAGCTTTTTTGGAGGGCTGTTTAGCACCCAGGGCTGGATGTTGCTGAGTCACAGGATGTGTACCTGGTCCGGTCTTGGAGTGCAGTTCCCTTCCATGTTTTATATATATATATATATATATATATATGTTGAGCCAAGACAAAGTAAAATATGAGGGGCGCTCAGTGTGAAGAAGAGTGTATGTTGACAGAAACTGGGTGGTATGAACTCAGCCGAGAATATTGTCAATAATCGCAATAAGAACAAAAGAAAGTGGGAACAATGTATCAAGTGGTATAAAAAGTGTTCCCACAGTTGGTAATAACCAAATGATTGAAGGTCGGAGGGGTCTAGTTGTAGTCGCTATAAATTGTTACAATATACAATATTAGACTACGATTCAAATATGGAGCACACGATAATAAACCATAAACAATAAACACTCATAGATAATATATTGTGCAAAAGACCCCAAGTGACAAAAATACAAATGAAATGCGCAAAGTACAAGTGTTAGACACACAAATAGTGATAAAATGACAGTCCTTAGATGATACTAAGTAGAAGTGGTGAGAGTCCCAAAACTGTGTGGCACACTTTCCCCTCAGGGGATTCAACTTACTCTCCTTAACCTCAATCAGTATGAGGTAAGTGTCGCACAGGGTAAGTAGAATGAGCTCCTTCGTGGTATCAGGTGTCCACCGGCTTGGAAATGTCTCCCGGCACCTCCGCTCACATATATAAATGAGAAGAGAGAGAACAGTAATAGTGCAACCCTGTTAAATGAACAGTACTGTGCACAATCAAACTTTAAGAATCTTACTCACACAGTACAACCTCAGATGTATATGAGGTATTTTATTAGCATCAATGAATAAAACCTAGATACAGTATATCCGCTATTGCATTACAGCTCCTGCGGTATTCATGTAAATAGCAGTCACTATTACAAACTGTGTTAAAAGCGAGTTCTTTTCAAAATATCCACAGTCCAAACTACCGTTATCTGGCATTGGCTGTGTGGTGAAACAAGAAGTCCTAACGCGTTTCGAAGGTCTGGGACATATACGACCTTCTTCTTCAGAGGAATTTACCGACTGTGTAGTTATCCGTCGGATTTGTAGTGGAGCTGCGACACGCCCCAGTCTGTTTCAATTGGTTCTCAATGAATCACATGTCATCCGGTTACAGGTACAGTATGAAGCTTGTCCTCCATAGTTGTTACTGGCTAAGATGGATAATCTTGTTTGTATAGTCCAAAGATTATTGAGGCTTTTATGGAGAATGCACCGTATCTATTAAAAAGCGGCCAGATAGTTCTTATCCGTGCTCATAACTAATTTACGTTACATAGTTAAAAAAAACTCTATTTATTAATAAATAAATAAATACAAAACACAAAACACACATCATGTAGAATTACATTTTTAAAATTGCATCTTAGAATTGCATCTTAAAAGCGGAGATGCACTAGGGGACCAAATCCCTTCCAATTATTTGTGGATTTTAACAAATTCACACGTAATCTGACATTGAAAAGGTTCTTTGAGAAACAGAAACTTGAACAAATCGAAAATCCCACAAATGTGGAAGAAGAAACTCTTCTAACATTGGAATCCCTAGAAATGGAGAGTTTACAAATAGATAATGTAGATATAACTACAAAGAAAACCCATACTAGTCTTAAACCCAACTCCACATTTTTCCCCGTGAATGCCAAAGGTAACTGTATTCCTGTATTCACTAAACTGGTTCAGGAAGATCTAGATAATCTGTGTGAAAAATACAAAATTAGAAAAGACAATTTGACTAAAAGAGAAAGAGACTTTATTAAAACCCTTGAAAATGACGATAATATCATAATCAGAGAAGCGGATAAGGGGGGAGGAATTGTGCTCCAAAATAGAACAGAGTACCTCAGGGAAGCAAGGAGACTTTTGGAAGACACAAATACATATCGAAAACTAAAATCTAATCCAATAGATACATTTGTCTTAAACTATAAACATCTCTTGGATGATGCAAGAGACCTGAAGATTCTAAATGAAAATGAATGGAAATACCTCCAAAACGATACTCCGATGGTGGCAATATTCTACCATTTGCCAAAGGTCCACAAGAGTATACAACAACCACCTGGTAGACCAATCGTATCGGGTATAGGCTCCCTGACAGCTAAACTCTCCGAGTACATAGATTTCTTCCTACAGCCCCTAGTACCCAAATTGAAATCTTTTCTAAGGGATACCCCAGATACCCTGGAAAAACTCAGCAGCCTTGAATGGAAAGATGGTTATTTATGGGCCACTATGGACGTTAGTGCGCTCTACACTAACATCCCACATGACAAGGGGATTCAATCTATTGGTTTTTGGCTAGAAAAAGATAATAGCCTACATATACACCAACAGGCCTTCTTGCTAGAAGCCATCAGATTCACTTTGGAAAAGAATTTCTTCCTCTTTGAAGGGGAGTATTATTTACAAGTCACCGGAACAGCAATGGGGACAAAATTTGCCCCAAGCTACGCTAATCTCTATATGGGCCTCTGGGAAGAGGAAGTCATCTGGCAAAATAATGCCTATTTGCCTAATATCGTAGCTTGGGGCAGGTATATAGATGATATCATCCTAATTTGGGATGGTAGTTCCACTCTTCTGGAAGAGTTTGTGAACAAACTGAATATAAATAATTTCAACTTATCCTTCACAAGCAAGACAAGTTCACACGAGATTGACTTCCTGGATGTTATTTTATTTCAGGAGAATAATGAGATCCATTCTAAACTTTTCAAAAAAGACACAGATAGCAATGGATATCTCCATGCAAAAAGTGGTCATGAAAGGAAATGGATCCAGAACATCCCAATGGGACAATTCCAGAGGCTGAAAAGAAACTGCTCAAAAACACAGGATTATGACAAAGAGGCAAAGAATCTCAGTAGAAGATTCAAAGCGAGGGGATACAACTCGTACAATCTATCAGAAACAATAAATAAAGTGAAGACCATGGACAGAAAACAACTACTCAATACAGGACAACATAACAACCAAAAACAAAGGAAAGAGAGTGTGAATTCTGGACAGGTAAATTTTGTGACCACATATAATGAAGGCGCATTGGAAATAAAAAATATAATTAAAAAACATTGGCATGTCCTGAAAAAAGACAACCTTCTCAATCCAATTACTTCGAAAGAACCAAGGATAATATATAGAAGGAATCAAAATCTGAAAAGTATCTTGGCCCCAAGCCAACTAAAATCTAGAGGCAATACTAAAACCAATTGGCTAAATAAAGAGACAATTGGCTTTTTTAAATGCAACAGGAAAAACTGCATAGCCTGCTCTCACCATTTTTCATCAAATAAACCAACTAAGGAGTTCATATCTACAGTGACTAATAAACATTACAAAATTGAGAGCCTGTGTAACTGTCGAACAGAATATGTTGTGTATTTATTGCAATGTGGGTGTGGCCTACAGTATGTAGGGAGGACCACAAGACCTTTTAAAAAGAGGTTATCAGAACACATTAATAACATTGAATCTGGAGAGAAGAAACACAACCTATCAGCCCACTATAGAGAAAAACATGACCAAATCCCTACCTGTTTAAAAGGGACAATAATCGAGTGTGTACAAAATGACAAAAGAGGGGGGGATAGGGAATTAAAACTTAGAAAAAGGGAGACATACTGGATCTATACTCTAGGTTCATTGAACCCGAAAGGTCTCAATAAAGACATAGACCTGGCAGCTTTCCTAACATGATAAAGGGATGGACACATATATATACACACAATGAGTGTACTAAATGTAAGTAAATATGTATTCATACAGCAAAAGTCCCCAAAAAAGAGAAAATCAACAGTGGATATACACAATCACCATTTGTACTCTCCAAATTATCTAATCCCTTAAGATTGTACAATGCCAAAATATGAGACCATAACTATGGCATCCTGGTATTTGGAAACATTCTCCCCTCCTTTCATGTTGGCCATTGAAGGTATAGTTTTACTCTCACTAATTTTAAAATTTTAAAATTTAAAACTTAATTTTGAAAGATAATTTTAGTCATGGTATCCTCCATTATAAAATCATGTATTCCTAAAGTATATATATTTAGAAATTTATCAAGTCTTAATTAGGGGTTTTAATAAATTATTTTATAGGGTATATATGTTTTTAAAATCTAAAGAGCTAGCTCTTAATAGAAAGGGACACACTACCAGTGGAAACACTATAATACTCATATTCATGCCTGCAGATATAGGTTAGTTTTTACTACAACTAATGTGATCTGGGCAGGAAGATAAATAGCGTTATATCGCGTTCATATCCCTGGAACAATATTACTTTGAACACAAGTTTTGAGCAAATAGCATAACTGTTCTCTATTTTAAATAAATCTCCTTAAATAAATTTCTTTAACTTTTGTTAATGTGATCTCCGCTTTTAAGATGCAATTCTAAGATGCAATTTTAAAAATGTAATTCTACATGATGTGTGTTTTGTGTTTTGTATTTATTTATTTATTAATAGAGTTTTTTTTAACTATGTAACGTAAATTAGTTATGAGCACGGATAAGAACTATCTGGCCGCTTTTTAATAGATACGGTGCATTCTCCATAAAAGCCTCAATAATCTTTGGACTATACAAACAAGATTATCCATCTTAGCCAGTAACAACTATGGAGGACAAGCTTCATACTGTACCTGTAACCGGATGACATGTGATTCATTGAGAACCAATTGAAACAGACTGGGGCGTGTCGCAGCTCCACTACAAATCCGACGGATAACTACACAGTCGGTAAATTCCTCTGAAGAAGAAGGTCGTATATGTCCCAGACCTTCGAAACGCGTTAGGACTTCTTGTTTCACCACACAGCCAATGCCAGATAACGGTAGTTTGGACTGTGGATATTTTGAAAAGAACTCGCTTTTAACACAGTTTGTAATAGTGACTGCTATTTACATGAATACCGCAGGAGCTGTAATGCAATAGCGGATATACTGTATCTAGGTTTTATTCATTGATGCTAATAAAATACCTCATATACATCTGAGGTTGTACTGTGTGAGTAAGATTCTTAAAGTTTGATTGTGCACAGTACTGTTCATTTAACAGGGTTGCACTATTACTGTTCTCTCTCTTCTCATTTATATATGTGAGCGGAGGTGCCGGGAGACATTTCCAAGCCGGTGGACACCTGATACCACGAAGGAGCTCATTCTACTTACCCTGTGCGACACTTACCTCATACTGATTGAGGTTAAGGAGAGTAAGTTGAATCCCCTGAGGGGAAAGTGTGCCACACAGTTTTGGGACTCTCACCACTTCTACTTAGTATCATCTAAGGACTGTCATTTTATCACTATTTGTGTGTCTAACACTTGTACTTTGCGCATTTCATTTGTATTTTTGTCACTTGGGGTCTTTTGCACAATATATTATCTATGAGTGTTTATTGTTTATGGTTTATTATCGTGTGCTCCATATTTGAATCGTAGTCTAATATTGTATATTGTAACAATTTATAGCGACTACAACTAGACCCCTCCGACCTTCAATCATTTGGTTATTACCAACTGTGGGAACACTTTTTATACCACTTGATACATTGTTCCCACTTTCTTTTGTTCTTATTGCGATTATTGACAATATTCTCGGCTGAGTTCATACCACCCAGTTTCTGTCAACATACACTCTTCTTCACACTGAGCGCCCCTCATATTTTACTTTGTCTTGGCTCAATATTTTCTCTATATTAGGATTGTGGGGTTTGGGGATCCCACAGTCCTAATAGGTAATTTGGGGCTGCATAGTGTTATATTAGCATTCTTTAATAGGAATTTTCTGAGACTTACACCTAATTTGCGCTGATATCACAAACCCATTCTTTGCTATATATATATATATGTATATATATATATATATATATATATATATATATATATACACACACACACACAAACAATATATATATACACACAGTGTGTATTGTGTGTATGTATGTATGTATGTATGTGTGTGTGTATATATATATATATATATATATCATCATCTCACTTCAGCTCTGTAGTAAGTGGGCTAGCAGTAGGAGGGGCATTGCAAGCCCTAGGTTAACTGTGAGAGCACCAGCAGGGAAATGCAACTTTATTTGTTATCTGGTTGTAAATAGAGGAGAGTAAAGAGATTAGCTGGGCCCCTCCAGTGGCGGATCTCCAGGGTCCAGTGGCTGCAAATGGTTAATGCGACATTTGGGACCCTGGACGTTCCGTCACTTTTAAAATGTAAAAAAAAAAATTATAATAATTTTTTTTTAAATCACTTCTTTTGCCCTGGGGGGCACAGCATTCCATTTGAGGGGGGCATTGCCCCCCAATGCCCCCCCTTAGAGCCGACCCTGCCAAGCCCTAATCTAAAAATAAAAACCCAACCCAAAACAAAAAAATACATTGCACAAAATAACAAACAAATTATCAAAAATAATAAAAAATATTCCTATTCTTATACCCATTTAAAAAAAACACCCCAAAATAAAAAAAACTAATCTAGAATAAACTACCAATAGCCCTTAAAAGGGTATTTTGTAGGGCATTGCCCTAAGTTAAACAGCTCTTTTACCTGAAAAAAACTGTCTAAAAAAACTAAGCTACCCATTGCCCTGAAATGGGCATTTAGCTTGTTTATGAAAAGCCCAAACCCTAAACTAGAAAATAAAACACCCAAAAATCCTTAAAAAATCCTAACAGTAACTGCAAATTCAAATCAGCCAATAGAATGAGAGCTACTGAAATCCTATTGGCTGATTTTAATAGCCAATAGAATTTCAGTAGCTCTTATCCTATTGGCTGATTTGAACAGCCAATCAGATTTTAGTAGCTCTCATCCTATTGGCTGATTTGAATTTCCAAAATCAAACCAGCCAATAGGAATGCAAGAAACGCCATTTTGAATTGCGTACCTTGCATTGAAGATTCAGTGTACGGCGGCAACCGTATGAAGAGGATGCTCTGTGCCGGATGTCTTCAGGATGGATCCACTCCGTGCCGTCGGGATCAAGATTGAAGACGCCGCCGGGATGAAGATAGAAGATGCCGCCTGGATGAAAATAAAGCTGCCTGGATGAATATGGAGCCTCTGGGATGAAGATCCTTCAAGCCGGACTTCAGCAACTGTAAGTGGATCTTCGGGGGTTAGTGTTAGGATTTTTTAAAGTTTTTTGGGTGTTTTTTCTTAATTAAGGTTTGGGTTTTTCGAAAACAAGCTAAATGCCCTTTTCAGGGCAATGGGTATCTTAGGTTTTTGCTAGAGTTAGGTTTTTTTTATTTTGGGGGGTTGGTTGGGTGGTGGATTTTACTGTTGGGGGGTCTTTATATATTTTTTTTCAGGTAAAAGAGCTGTTTAACTTAGGGCAATGCCCTACAAAAATCCCTTTTAAGGGCTATTGGTAGTTTATTGTAGGCTAGGTTTTTTTTTTTATTTTGGGTGGGCTTTTTTATTTTTATAGGGCTATTAGATTAGGTGTAATTCTTTTTTATTTTTGATCATTTCGTTTGTTATTTTTCGTAATTTAGTGTTTGTTATTTTTGTAATTTAGTATTTTTTATTTTTTAGTAGTGTTTTTAAAGTGTAATATAGTTTAGTTAAATGGTAGTTAGTTTAATTTTAGTTTAATAGTTATATTATATTAATTGTTAGTTTGAACTTAGTTTTTTTAATTTGACAGGAAAGTTTTAATTTAATTTAAGATCAGAAAATTGTAATTTTAATATAAAGTTAGGGGGGCGTTAGGTTTAGGGGTTACTAGTTTAATTAGTTAATGCGATGTGGGGGGCTTTTGGTTTAGGGGTTAATAGTTTAATTTAGTATATTTTTTGTTGTGGGGGCTTTCGGTTTAGGGGTTAATAGGTTTATTATAGTGGCGGCGGTGTATGGCTTAATAACTTTAGTATAGTTGGGGCGTTGTGGGTGGACGGCAGATTAGGGGTTAATAATACTTAAATAGTGTTTGCGATGTGGGTGGATAGCGGTTTAGGGGTTAGTAACTTTAGTGGCGGCGATGTCGGGAACGGCGGAATAGGAATTAATACATTTTATTACTGGTGGTGATGTCAGGAGTGGCAGATTAGGGGTTAATAACTTTAATATAGTCTTTGCGATGCGGGAGGTCCTTAGTTTAGGGGTTAATAGTTAGTTTATGGGTGTTAGTGTACTTTGTGACAGTTTAGTTATGAGTTTTATGTAACAGTTTTGTAGCGTAAAACTCATAACTACTGCTTTTAGATTGCGAAACGGATCTTGTCGGTATAGGTGCCACGCAAGCTTTCTAGCCTCACCGCAAAACTCGTAATGGCAGTGCTATGGAAGTCCCATGAAAAAACAGCATTTTTACAAGTTTAGGACTGACGTTGCGTTACAGACTAAAAGGCTTGCGGTACAGCTATACCGACAAGACTCGTAATGGCTGCGGTGCTGTTTTAACGCTGGAATGACCATTTTTTCAACGTTAAAAAAACAAACGCACAACTTGTAATCTAGGTGCAAGTTTCCTAATGACCTACTTATATAGACATTATATAAAGATAACTCTCTTCAACCATAATACAAAAGATCTTGTCTAACTCCAAATCCTGTTCCCAGTTCAAGTCCACTGACATACAACATATCAAAGAATTTGTTTCCGAATATCTAAATTCTGGAGGTGGGATGTAGATGTTCTGATGGTGGGGTCTAACTATCAAAGGTCTGTGTTTTGCTAGTCTAAGGCAATGTTTCTCACCTCCAGTATTCAAGAACCCCTAACAAGCCATATTTTCATGATGTCTTAACTAGAGCCCAGGTGAAAGAATCAGCTGATGGGTAAGAGCAGGTTAGTAACCATTGTTACTGATCAGGTGATTATTTCACGTGGGCTCTTGTTAAGATATCATGAAATTCTGGCCTATTAGGGGTACCTGAGGACTAGAGTTGTTGTTTTTTTTGTTTATTTATTAACCAGGATCAATAAAACAAAAGCATGAAAACCACAGATATCTTTACACAAAGTACTACAACATATATAGCATCATATGAAACAGAGATCTAGATTTTAAATATATAAAATAGAACAGGATAAGTAACTTAAAAGAAAACAATAGTCAGAAAGTACAATGAATGACAATAATAGTCTTGTACCATGGGCGAGATTACATATACGGCGTGGGTTTCAGCAGTTGCCCTGAAGTCTACGCCATATATGTTATCTCGCCCATCGGTGGAATCACATATATGGCGCCTTCAGATGAAAAAATGCCGTAAGTCGGATAAACTCACGATGTTCAGAAATGTGCGTAAATACACATTTCTGGAGTCACCAGTGACTAACGGCAGTTTATGATCTGCCGGCGCATAAGAAAAAAACATAAAAATGTTGTATCGCACGTAACAGTCTAACCTGCCTCCCAAAAATAAACCTGACACGTCAAAACCCCTATATCTGCCATCCCCCCACATCACAACTAATAATAAAGTGTATTAAACTCTAAACCGCCATCCCCCCACATCACAACTACTAAAAAAGTATTAACCACTAAACCTGCCAACCCTCACATCGCAATCTAACTAATACAGTTATTAACCCCTAAACCGCAAAACCCCCACATCGCAATGTACTGAATAAAGTTATTAACCCCTAAACCACCAACCCCCCACATTGCAATCTACCTAATAAAATGATTAACCCCTAATCCGCCATTCACCCACAACGCAAATAACCTAATTAAAGTATTAACCGGTAAACCGCAAACTCCCCAAAATGCAATCTACCTAATTAACCTCTAAACCGCCATCCCCCACAATCCAAAGAATTAATCTAATCACAAAGCCCCCTAACCTAACACCCCCTAATTTATCCCCAATTACATAAAATAAAAAAAGACTATTTACTAATAAATTAATTAAAAAGAACTCAAATAAAAAAATCCTAATTTAAAATTAAAGTAAAAAACCTATTACATAAACAAAACCTAAGATTAAATTAAAATAAAAAATCTAATATTACAAAAATAAAATTATCCAAATTTTTTTTTTAAAATATAATACCCCTATAAAAAATAAAAAAGTCACCCCAAAATAAAAACACCCCCTAATCTAACACTTAACTACCAATAGCCCTTAAAATGGCCTTTTGTAGGGCATTGCCCTAAAGCGATCAGCTATTTTACTGTTAAAAATTACAAATTACCCCCTAAAAGTAATACCCCCCCACTCACCCTACCCCCCAAAATAAAAAACTTAACTCTAAAAAAACCTAAACTACCCATTGCCCCTAAAGGGGCATTTGTATGGGCATTGCCCTTAAAAGTGTAATCAGCTCTTTTGCTACTCATTAAAATAAAAAAGCCCTAATCTAAAAAAAAAATAGGTATTCACCATTCCTGAAGTTCGGCGGTGAAGGTCTTCTTCCTGGCGGCTCCATCTTCAGCCAGTGCGGGGACATCTTCTTTCTTGATCCCGAGCAAAGGTGGCATGGAGTGAAGGTAGCCACAGAGCAGGAACAGCGGCCATGGAGACATCCAGCGTGGAGGATCCTCATCATGCGATCGTCGCCAAACACTGAAGATTGAATGCAAGGTACCCATTTTATATTTGGGGTACCTTGCATTCCTATTGACTAAAATTTTCAAATCAGTCAATAGAATGAGAGCTACTGAAATCCTATTGGCTGTTTTTTCTGTAATTTTAGATTTTTTTTATTTTTTGTAATATGAGATTTTTAAAATAAAATAAAATAATGTATTGTTAGGATTTTTTATTTTTGTAATTTTTAATTTATTTAGAGGTTAATAGTGTAATTAGATACTTTGCGATGTAGGGGGAAGGCGAATTAGGGGTTAATCACTTTATTAGGTAGATTGCAATGTGGGGGGTTGGCGGTTTAGTGTTTAATCACTGCATTAGGTAAATTGCGATGTGGGTGAATGGCGGATTAGAGGTAATTATTGACTCAGATATTTCAGTAGCTCTCATCCTATTGACTGATTTGAATTTGAAGAATCAAATCAGCCAATAGGAATTCAAGGTACACCATTTTTAAACGGGCACCTTGCATTCAACTTCAGTGTATGGCGGTGATCGTATGAAGAGGACGCTCCGTGCAGGATGTCATCGCCGGTCCTGGATAGCCCTGCACCGATTCGCCGGGATGAAGATAGAAGACGCTCCCGCAATGGATGAAAATGTCGCCGCATGGATGAAGACTTCTCGCCACCTGGATGGAGATGAATGTCTGGACTTCAGGAATGGTGAGTAAATTTTATAGGGTAAGTGTTAGTTTTTTTGGGGGGGTGTTTTTTTTTTAGAAGAGGGATGGGCACTGTTAAAGAGCTGAATGCCCTTTTAGGGGCAATGCTCATACAAATGCCACTTTAGGGGCAATGGGTAGCTTAGGTTTTATTTAGACTTAGGTTTTTTATTTTGGGGGGCTGGTTGGGTTTAACTGTTGGGGGACTTTGTATTTTTTCTAGGTAAAAGAGCTGTTTAACTCTGGGCAATGCCCTACAAAAGCCCCATTTAAGGGCTATTGGTAGTTTATTGTAAGTTAGGGGTGTTTTTATTTTGGGGGGCTTTTTTATTTTTATAGGGCTATTAGATTAGGTGTAATTGTTTTTATTTTTGATAATTTTGTTTATTATTTTTTGTAAGCTTAGGAGAGTTTTTATTTTTATTTAATTTTTTTTGTAGAGTTAGGTTTTTTTAAAATTATAATTTAGGAATTTTAATTGGTAGTTTTATTAATATAGTTAGGTTAATTTATAGTTTAATCTAAGTTTTTTTATTTCACAGGTGTCTTTATTTATTTTAAAATAGTTATATTGTACTTTTAATTTAAAGTTAGTGTTTTGCGATGTGGGGGTCCGGTAGTTTAGGGGTTAATAGGTTTAATTTATTAGTTACGATGTGGGGGGCTGGCGGTTTAAGGGTTAATAGGTTTATTTATTACACACAAAGAAAATAAATAACAGTGGCGCTTTTTTATTGTGACGGATATTGAATCCACTCAACATTAGACTCTTTATCCTCTTGAGAAAGTCTGCACGATAGCAGAAGAAACGCGTAGAGGTACCACAGGACTGAATTTTGGATCTGCAGAGGAGCCGTAGTTCTAAGAATAGAACGCTCTGCTTTTTGGACTCTCAGGGCTACCGTAGCCCCATGAACATGGATTTCCCTTACACTGAAAGTTCCGGTGGACATTAGAAGGGAGCGGACATTGAAAGGCTGTGAAAACAAACCTAGCAGCTGAGTATTTGGATAAATTACCTTGAAGGAGAAAACTGTGTTTTATACCTGCTTTATTATTAATAAACATTGTAAGTGCATTTTTTTAAGAGCAGCAGCGTCTGTGTTATTTATTGCACTTGAGTCTCTCTTTGCGCTTTTTTCTTTCAGAATTCAGGTTTATTTATTACAAATGCAAAAAGCGAGGCAGCGGATGTAAATGTATAAAAAATAACTTTTATTCCATATTTAAAATTACAAGACAGGATCAAGTGGCCAGTGCAGTACCGGTCTTACGCGTTTCAGCCCGCGCCTTCCTCATAGACCGTTATTATTTGCGCTGTTGGGGGCCGGCACTTTAGGGGTAAATAGGTTTATTTAGTGTCGGCGATGTCGGGAAGCAGCATATTAGGGGTTAATAATTTTATTTAGGTGTTGGCGATGTCGGGGGTGGATTAGAGCTTAATAACTTTATTTAGTGTCGGCAATGTCGGGGAGCGGCGGATTAGGGGTGTTTAGACTAGGGGGTTATATTAGGGTTTAAGGTTTAAACGTAACTTTATTTTCCCCATGGACATCAATGGGTTTGCGTTGGAGCGATTTGCAATTCCACGATTGCAGGTGTTAGTTTTTTTCTAACACTCTCTCCCCATTGATATAGGGAAAGCGTGCACTAGCACGTAAACTCAGCCCTTGGCTTTTGTGCGGTATGGAGCTTAACGTTCCATAACGCACAGCACAAGGAGGTTTTTCAGTAACTCGTAATGGCAGCGGTATGGAAAGTGCGGGACCTCTCATTTTATTGTGTTCTTTACGCACCCAGTATAGCGCAAAACTCGTAATCTAGGTGTTTATTAGTTAGATTACGATGTGGGTGAATGGCAGATTATGGGTTAATAACTTTATTATGTACTTTGCGATGTGGGGGTTGGCGGATTAGGGGTTAATACATTTTATTTAGTAATACGGTAGGGGGATGGCGGTTTAAAGGTAGATATTGAGCATGCACTAGGTGTTTGTTAATACTTCTAGGCAGTTACAGTACTTATATATTTAGCGCAAGGCTTGCTGTGCCTGCCTATGTGTAGCAAGGTGAAAATGGTGTAACATTTTTCAATTTTTGCTCCGTAAATCCTTGCTGTGAATATGTGATATCGACTTGCAACACCAGTTCTATGTTAGTTTATGGGAGTAAAATTAGTGGGCGACGGGTGAAATAAACGTGCCGCATTTATATGCCGCACTGTATATATCTTATAGCAATATCCGACTAAAAACAGCCGACGCTGGCTTTTGTGGGCAATGCGGCATATGTAATCTCGCCCATAAATTCAGTTTACATGACATCAGATACTCAAAATTTGATTGCTCTGATCTTCTTCCAAGCAACATTGTCAAACCTTAATAATCATAATAAAACTAATGTAATGTGGTATTATAACATTTAGATGAAATATAAGAATCCCAAAGAAATACAACATCATATATGTTTTTACACTTATGTTTGATGTAGTAGTATTACTCATTTCAGAATCTCAGCACATACATCACTCCATATTGCAATTGTGGTTGTCTCAGTCAATGTCGACCTTTTGTCCAAAGAATATTTTGCAGCATTGCACACAATATTTTTTTTTTTTAATAGCAGATAGTGATTTATGATGCTTTTTAAACAACCAAATACATGGTTCAATCGTATGTTCCATTGCCGGATTAGTAAATTCATAACATTCTAAGATTCATCTTCAGCTCCTTGCTAAAATAACCTAATCCAGCAGGAAAGTCTACATTGTCAATTAAAGGAGAAAATCAAGACAAAAGATGGGGAAATTCGGATAAAGTAAAAGAGGCATAAGTTTCCTTAATAATAATGTTATCAGTAAATAATAACAGATTCTTTACCCTGGATGTCCAACATAACACTCCTAAGTGGTATATGTCAAGATGATCATGATCTAATTGTTCCCATAGTTTAGAGCTGAAATTTGTGATCCAGTCAGCGATTCTCTGACGAAAAAGGGCCTGTCCATATTTCTGAAAGTTGGAACCGCTAGTCCCCCTGACATGACTGGGAGGCTCATAAGTTTTTATTAATGTTAACCTGATTTCGGCATATAATGTCTGTAAGGATAGATATAAAAGGATTTGAGAGTCACATAGAGTTAAAGAGCCACATTTTTATAAGGGCCGTAAAAACAAGGTTTGCTCCTGTGAACCTGCCTCCCAGCATTGTGGCCAGCAGGCAGTGCATTAAACATTGCACAATCGGCTGCTTGTGCAACTCTACCCCCTGCTCACACACGACCAAACGTGCATAAGCGGGGCTGTCAATCACCCAGGTCTGACTTGTCCATGGTGAATGCAAACTGCCAACTCAGAGCTGGTGTATAGGTTAGGAAAGTGCTCCAAAGCTGCATCATGCAGCTTGATAAATGGAGCCCAAAGACTAAAGACAGTTAAAGGACCAAGAATATCTTTGAATTTTTCATAATTGAAATTATGGAAGCCGTTTGGCCCAGGTGCATTGTCAGAAAGGAGATCAGCCCATTAATTTCTTAAATTCCAAAAGGTTTGGAAAGGATAACTTTCTTCCCTCGTAAAAGAGGTGAGAGGTAAATCTGACAGATATCCTTCTGCTAGTTGTAACCTAGCACTAGAGTCCTCGTCAATATTAGCATGTGTATAAGATAATAGGTTATACAATTTTTATAATAAATACCAAATGCATTTGCTATGTGGTCAGTGCTATAACAATTTTGATTCTTATGGTCTTTAACCAGAAGTATATATGTTCTATGGACTTCAGGTTTGAACTTCCTGGCAATCATGCAACCACATTTATTTATACCTTCAAATATCTTTGTTTCAGATGTAATGTTTGATGCTTTTAATCTTTTTCTAATAACATAGATAAGTCGGTTTAATATATTTTTCTAATTCTTGCAAAATAACTGACGGCTAGATTACGAGTTTTGTCCGTAAAGCTGTGCATTGCTAATGCTCCGTTCCAGCTCACCGCTCACCTACAGACAGCGCTGGTATTACAGGTTTCTTTCAACCCAGCGTTAGCCTCTAAAAAGTGAGCGGAGAGCAAAATTTAGCTCCACATTTCCCCTCAATACCAGCGTTGCTTACGGTAGCGGTGAGCTGGCTAAACGTGCTTGTGCACGATTTCCCCATAGGAAACAATGGGGCAGAATCGGCTGAAAAAAACAAACCTGCAAAAAAGCAGCGTTCAGTTCCTAACGCAGCCCCATTGTTTCCTATGGGGAAATACATTTTATGTCTGCACCTAACACCCTAACATGAACCCCGAGTCTAAACACCCCTAATCTTACACTTATTAACCCCTAATCTGCCGCCCCTAACATCGCCAACACCTGCATTATATTATTAACCCCTAATCTGCCGCTCCGGACACCGCCGCCACCTACATTATACTTATGAACCCCTAATCTGCTGCCCACAACATCGCCGACACCTACATTATAGTTATTAACCCATAATGTGTCGCCGCCAATGTCGCCGCCACTATAATAAAGTTATTAACCCCTAAATCTAAGTCTAACCCTAACCCCCCCTAATTTAAATAAATCTAAATAAATTTACTAGTATTAACTAAATTATTCCTATTTAAAACTAAATACTTACCTATAAAATAAACCCTAAGCTAGCTACAATATAACTAATAGTTACATTGTAGCTAGCTTAGGGTTTATTTTTATTTTACAGGTAAGTTTGTATTTATTTTAACTAGGTAGAATAGTTATTAAATAGTTAGTAACTATTTAATAACTACCTAGCTAAAATAAAGACACATTTAACTGTAAAATAAACCCTAACCTAAGTTACAATTACACCTAACACTACACTATGATTAAATTAATTACCTAAACTAACTACAATTAATTACAATTAAATTAAATAAACTAAAGTACGAAAAAAAGCCACTAAATTACAGAAAATAAAAAAATAATTAAAATTTTTTAAACTAATTACACCTAATCTAATCCCCCTAATAAAATAAAAAAGCCCCCCAAAATAAAAAAATTCCCTACCCTATACTAAATTACGAATAGCCCTTAAAAGGGCCTTTTGCGGGGCATTGCCCCAAAGTAATCAGATCTTTTACCTGTAAAAAAATACAATACCCCCCCAACATTAAAACCCACCACCCACACACCCAACCCTATTCTAAAACCCACCCAATCCCCCCTTAATAAAACCTAACACTAACCCCTTGAAGATCACCCTACCTTGAGACGTCTTCACCCAGCTGGGCACAAGTGGTCCTCCAGAGGGGCAGAAGTCTTCATCCGATCCAGGCAGAAGAGGACCTCGAGACGGCCAGAAGTCTTCATCCAGGTGGCATCTTCTATCTTCATCCATCCGGAGCGGAGAGGGTCCATCTTGAAGCCAGCCGACGCGTAGCATCCTTCCAGACCGACGACTACCCGACGAATGATGGTTCCTTTAAATGACGTCATCCAAGATGGCGTCCCTTGAATTCCGATTGGCTCATAGGATTCTATCAGCCAATCCGAATTAAGGTAGGAAAAATCCTATTGGCTGATTGGATTTTTCCTACCTTAATTCCGATTGGCTGATAGAATCCTATCAGCCAATTGGAATTCAAGGGATACCATCTTGGATGACGTCATTTAAAGGAACCATCATTCGTGCGTTCAGAGATGGTATTCTGCATACCTTGGTTGTAATGAGTGGTTATTTGAGCTACTGTTGCCTTTCTATAATCTCAAACCAGTCTGTCCATTCTCCTCTGACCTCTGACATCAACAAGGCATTGTCGTCCACACAACTACCTCTCACTGGATATTTTCTCTTTTTCGGACCATTCTCTGTAAACCCTAGGGATGGTTGTGCATGAAAATCCCAGTAGATCAGCAGTTCTTGAAATACTCTGACCAGCCCATCTGGCACCAACAACCATGCCACATTCAAAGTCACTTAAATCCCCTTTCTTCCCCATTCTGATGCTCGGTTTGAACTTCAGCAAGTCGCCTTCACCACATCTAGATGCCTAAATGCATTGAGTTGCTGCCATGTGATTGGCTAATTAGCAATTTCTGTTACCAAGCACAGCCTAAAATGTTATTTGCCAATTTTTATTCCACCCACTACCTGCCGACACCTAACCCACTAACCCAAACCCTCTTTGCATGTGTTTAGCCAATGTGAAACACCTTGGGTGAGATTACATATACGGCGTAGGTTTCAGCGCAACTACTGAAACCCATGTCAACCGTAAGTTCACTTTGCACATCGGGTGAATCACATATAAGGTCCCAGCAGATCATATACTGCTGTAAGTCGGATAAACTGGCGAGGTACAGAAATAGACATTTCTGGATTCGCCAGTGATTTACGGCAGTATATGATTTGCCGGCACCTATGTAAAAAAACAAAAAAATGTTTAATCACCCGTAAAAGTCTAACCCACCTCCCAAAAATAAAGCCCACAAGTCAAAACCCCTATATCCGCCATCCCCCACATCGCAACTAATAATAAAATGTAATAACCTCTAAACGGCCATCCCCTTACAACACAATCTACCTATTTAAACTATTAATCCCTAATCCCCCAACCCCCACATCTCAAAGTACCTACCAGACCATTTTTCAATTTTCTTACCGTTAAGGACCAGGGCCGTTTTTACATTTCTGCTGTGTTTGTGTTTAGCTGTAATTTTCCTTTACTCATTTACTGTACAAACACATATTGTATACAGATTTTATCGTCATTAAATGGAATTTCTAAAGATACCATTATTTTCATCATATCATTTAATTTACTATAAAAAAATTATGAAATATGATGACAAAATTAAAAAAACACACTTTTTCTAACTTTGACTCCCAAAATCTCTTACGCATCTACAACCACCAAAAAACTCCCATGCTAAATAGTTTCTTAATTTTGTCTTGAGTTTAGAAATACCCAATGTTTACATGTTCCTTGCTTTTTTGAAAGTTATAGGGCAATAAGAACAAGAGCACTTTGCTATTTCAAAACCATTTTTTTCCAAAATTAGTGATAGTTACATTGGAACACTGATATCTGTCAGGAATCCTTGAATAACCCTTCACATGTATATATATATTTTTAGTAGACAACCCAAAGTATTGATCTAGGCCCATTTTGGTATATTTCATGACACCATTTCACCGCCAAATGCGATCAAATATTTTTTTTTTACTTTTTCACAAACTTTAGGTTTCTCAATGAAATTATTTAGAAACAGTTTGTGCAATTATGGCACAAATGGTTGTAAATGCTTATCTGGGATCCCCTTTGTTCAGAAATAGCAGACATATATGGCATTGGCATTTATTTTTGGTAATTAGAAGGCCGCTAAATGAAGCTGCGCACCACATTTGTATTATGCCCAGCAGTGAAAGGTTAATTTTTAGCTATAGTGTAGAGATTAGCCTCCCACCTGACACATCCCACCCCCTAATCCCTCCCTGATACCTCTCAAACAGCTGTCTTAAATAACTCACCCTCAATGGTCACCCCCATCTTAAGTACTGGCAGAAAGTCTGCCAGTATAAAAATAAAGGTGGTTTTTTTTTTTTTTTTTTTTTTTAATATATTTTCTGCACTGTAGGATCCCCCATAACCCCCCAACCTCCCTGATCCCCCCAAACAGCTCTCTAATCCTACCCTCCCCCTCTACCTATTTGCCGCCATCTTAGGTAGATGTCTGCCAGTACACAGTTTTCTCTAAATTATTGTAATTTTTGTTTATAGAAATAAAAAAAAAAAACTTTTTTTTCGTAGAGTAGCTGCCCCCCCTCATTACCATACCCCCCTCCCAGATCCCTTTTCAGATACGAATCCCACATAGGATCCCCCTCTCCATCTTTCCCACTCACTGCCATGATGTAGTGTGGCGTAGTGGTCCCTCCCACTCCCATCCCCCTTCCCGCCCTCCTCCCACTGGCCGATGCATAGAGGGTCACAGAGTGGCCGTCTCTGCATCAATATGCAGATCGGGGCATCGCTGCAATACCCTGAGAGCGACTGAAAGTGATCACGATCGCTTCCAGTCCTCAGTTTTTACTGAGGACATGCTATGTATGTCCTTGGTCGTTAACTGCCATTTTTTTTAAGACGTACATAGCGCGTCTTTGGACATTAAGGGGTTAAAATTCCAGAAAGCAAAATGTCCTCTGAACTGTTTATTTAAACAATGTTGTTATAAAATACAAGTGTCGTTTTGTCAACTATGCAAAGTATGTAAGATATGTATGCATACATTATTCAATTAAAGGGACATTAAACTAAATGTTTATCATGTTGATTAAACAATACAATGTAAAAAGGTAGTTTTTCATTTTAAGAATGTAACTAGATTTCCATTATTAAATGTTACCACCATTGCTCAGTTGTGAGTTAAAAGGACATGAAACCCAAACATTTTTTTCATGATTCAGATAACAAATATAATTTTAACAACTTTACAATTTACTTCTATTTTTTAATTTCCTTTCTTCTCTTGTTATCCTTTGCTGAAAGGTTTATCTAGGCAAGCTCAGGGGCAGCAGATAACCTAGGTTCTAGCTGTTGATTGGTGCCTGCATATATACAGTATATTGATTGTGATTGGCTCACCCATGTGTTCAGTTAGAAACCAGTAGTGTATTGCTGCTCCTTCAACAAATGATTCCAAGAGAAAGAAACATATTAGATAATAGAAGTAAATTAGAAAGTTGTTTGAAATTGTATTTTCTATCTAAATCATGAAATAATTTTTTGGGGTTTCATGTCCCTTTAAGTCATGCTTGTTCTGTTATTTGTGATTATTTTCTATAGAATACAAGAACAATTTTATTCAAGCCATTGAACCCATCTGTAAGATATGTATTAATAATACATTTTAAAACTGTTGAGTTTATCATATGGCTTTTTTTTTTCTAAACATAATTATATATTATAATGTATGAATTTAATGCCCATTAGATTAGGAGGACAAGAGTCTGCACATCCCATTACCAAAATATAAAAATAAATCATCAACAACAACAACAGGGGCAGCATATGATGATCACACTTGTAGAATATACTCAGCAAACAATTTGCCAACATGGCCCCGTTATCATCAAACCCTATTGAATGCAGAGTATGCTACACAGCTATAAGCACACCACATTATCACATAAAAACTTACTCTAATTAGAGAAAAAAGGGTAAAAAATTAATTCCTCTTCCTTCCCCTCTTCCCACAATAGGGGGCACAGGCCTCCTCTGTCGTGTCCTCCTTGGAGATTGAGGTTTTGGAGGAGGAGGAGTAATCTCAGGTGTAGGGGATGGAGGAATCAGATGGGGAGGAGATGGAGGAGGCTTAGATGGAGGAGGCAGAGATGGTGATGCAGGGGCTGCAGAAGGGCTAGAGGGAACTGGTGTTGCTTGTCCTCCCTGCTGCACTAATAGTTCCTTTATTTCCCTCATTGTCTGGGTGTTCTCCCTGATGTCTGCCCGGAGGAGTCATAGCTCTTCAATAAAGGTTGCATAAAACTGGTTGGCAGCAAGGTTTTGCTGCTCACTAGCCAGTCTGGAACCTCTGAAATCTAATGGGAATTGCCTCATTAATTAAAACTCTGAGATTGTTTGTGCAATGTCTTCTGTGTCTTTGGTACCGGTATGCCCAGCTTCTTTTGAAGGCAGAGCAATAGGAGTGGAGGGTGACGCTAGACCAGGGACATCCTCCTCCCTATCTGAGGGCCCATGTTGTTCAGGGGAGAATGCAGGGGTTTCTTCTGTTGAGAGGCTCCAAGGTGAGTTCCATTTGGCCCATGTGTAAGGCCAGGAGGAGGACGATGCTCATACTCTAATTTCTCTTGTCATGAGGGGCTTGTTGAGATTTATCTCCTGGGTGGAATGGCGTTTTTCCTCCTTCCTTGAGCTGACCAGAAGAGACTGTATAGGTGTAAAAAAAGTAGACATGATAAACAAATAACTATTAATAAAGATGTTCATATAAATATTATTGTTGCTATTGTAGAAATACACTTTGAATGTGTATTAGAAATGAGAAATCGCAAAACACAATCATATATCAGTTTTCAATATTTGCAAATCGGGTTTTATGTCAAAATACATATGCACATCACTATTACGCAACTGAATCTAAATCCCAAATATTCTTTACAAACACAGCATTATTATTGTGGAAACATGATTAATGTGGTCTTTCAATTATGTTTTTACAAAAGTGTTATGCAACGCATGATTGCGCTCTCAGACTAATATTTTCCAAAGAGTACATTTTGCCCTTGCGAAGACTCATTTGCATTCTTGCTGAAATGTAGTGTATCAGAATTGTTGTTGCGCATTGCGCAAAAGTGTTACATAAATTTGTTTTGTTTTATTTTTTTAAATCCTGCACAATTTAATTGATGCTAAAAATATTTAATAACACTATGTAGACATAAAATTACCCAGTATGAAAGACTAGCAAAATGCCAAAAAACTAAAGACTTTGAAACAAACATATCTTTATATCTAAACGACATGTTATGGTTAACTGCAATAATGAGATACATATTTTTTAATTGTAATCCTGAACTGTAAAGATTTAATGACATCCTTGGGAAACTTAAAACATTATTTTCCTTACCAGGAGATACGTTGCGCCTCCGCTTGGAATCAATGACTGACACTTCAGATATATTTTCCCGTAGAATCTCCTCCCACCAACAGTAGGTGAAGAACTGTGTGGGCCTGCCACCAGTCCTGGAAGCCGCTGCCTGCTCCTTGGCCAGCTTCTTCTTGAGCTCCCTCTTACAGTTCTGATAGCGGTGTTTGATTGAAAGAATAGTCCTCCTCCGATTCCCCACAGTGTTCACGGCATCCAAGATCTCCTGCCAGATCTTCTGTTTTCCTGTTCCTCTTGATGCTGATGACTCCATCCTCCTTGCCCTCTGCATGTATGCCCTTATGAGAATCTCCTTCTTTTCTAGAGAGTAACTCTCCTCCCTCATTCGGGCTTTCCCCTGTGTTGGCTGTGTAGACTGTTGTTCCCCGGGCTGTATTGCTCCCTGTCTGTGCTCCTGCAGTGTCCCTTGCCTGCTGGGCCCAGCCCCACCTCGGCATCTTCAACCAAGCGGCTAGAACCTCTCCCTGACCACTCTGCTGTCCCTTTCCTGTCTCCTCTCCCTCGGCCCCTGCTATTCCTGTCCTCTCCTGTGTCCCTGTTGTCTCGTCTCTCCCTGCTGTCTTTGTTCCCCTGTGCTCTCTCCTGTCTCCAGTTGTCTCTCCTCTTCTGTCTCCCCCCTGTCCTTCCTCCTATCTTCCCTCCTCTGCTCCTATCCTCTCCCCCTCTCATCCCCACCCTCTCTATTCCCTCCTCCTCCTATCCCCTTTCTGGCCTGGCTCTACTCCACCCCTCCATGCTTTACAGAAAACAAAGTGTTAGTGCCCAAATGAAAGGGAGTCAAAATAACAGAAAGAAAAGTGAGGGAAGGGTATATGGGGTTTATGGGGACGATAAAGGATTAAAGGGAAGGGGTATGGAGTCTGTGTATATGTGTGTGTATGTAGTGCTAATGTGTTTGCGTGTAAATGAATCTAATATGTATAAATAATGTGTAATAAAACAAATGACAGCAGCACTTGCCCACTCACACAGCCACAAACGTACACAGGACAACTACACTAACACGTACACTGTACTGAACCCCCCAAAAAAATACACCAACTACTCACTAACACGCTACACTGACCACACTACTGGTAAACTAACTCACTGACTCACAACACTATCATCTATCTATCTCCTAAACCTCCAATTCCAAGACCTGTACCTAACTCGTGAAAGCAATACATTCAAGATGTACATTGCAAACGTGTCCTTATATACCCTATAGAAAAGAAGATACAAGCAGGACGTTTAGCGTGAGACCAGCCTTGCACAAATGTGATTGCACTTGATATTCGGCCGCGATAATTCCTGTTCTCACGTTAATTGCGCCCTAATGCAAACTTTTTACTTTCAACTTATAATACGAATGCAACCAACAAGAGCAATATTCGAGCAAATGAGATTGCAATAACACTAATTACGTTCGAGCAGAAGCGTAAAATACCGATCCACTCGGAATATGGCCCAATGCAAGAAGTAGCGGTCATCTTGAGCATTTAGCACCACATTTTACTTTTATTTTGGTATTTACACAGATCTAATAAGGAAGGAGTTAGATTTTGGGGAGTTATTTGAGACCATAGGCTTAGCACAATACTTTATATCTACTCTTACACACTTTGTCACCTCTGAGCGTGTAATGATACATCCGGGCAGTGGACGAACAGAATCCATCACCTATATGCCAGAAAGGAAGCAGATGACAACTTCTCAAGTTGAGAAGCTAATCTGCTTGACTTCAGGGCCGGCCTTTGGCGGTCAGGGGGGCCCTGCCCCGCACCGGCTTAAAAAATAATAATTACTTTTTTTTTATGACATTTTTTTAATCAAATGTAAATATTTATTTTTGCCGCCATTTTTTAAATTTTTGGCACCCGGGAGTGAGAGGGGAGGAGGGGAGGAGCACCGGAGGCTGTCATAGTTTAGAAGCTTTCATGATCGTTCCTGTAGTTCCATGATTGCCAGGTTAGTTTTTGTTAGCGGTCTTCAGTGATGATTCTGATTTTCTGCTTGCTTTGTGACAGGATGTGTCGGTGTGAATAGCAGTGATTTATGTGTAACACTATTGTGATCACCTGTATATATTGGGTAGTGTCTCTGTGTACAGTGTTATTGCTTGTAACCAGGTTTGCACCGAGGTGGGCCCTGGGCATAATTTTATTGCATGGGGCTGGGGTATAATTTTATTGCAGGTGGACTGGGCTTCATTTTATTGCAGGGGGGCTTCATTTTATTGCTGGGGCAATTGAAGGGGGGCTGGGGCATAATTTTATTGCAGGGGGATTCATTTTATTGTTAGGGGGCTGGGGAAATCATTTTATTGCTGGGGGCATCATATTTTTGTTGGGGGCATAATTTTATTGTAGGGGAGATGGGACATAATTTTATTGCTGGGGCATCATTTTTGTGCTGGGGGCATCATTTTTTTGCAGGGGGGCCTGGGGGCATATTTTTATTGCAGGGGGGCTTCATTTTATTGCAGTGGGGCTGGGGGCATCATTTTATTGCAGGGGGGCTGGGGGCTTAATTTTATTGCTGGGTGCATCATTTATTGCAGGTGGACTGGGGGCATCATTTTAATGCAGTGGAGCTGGGGGCTTCATTTTATTGCTGGGAGCATCATTTATTGCTGGTGGCATCATATTTTTGTTGGGGGCATCAATTTATTGCAGGGGCTGGGGGCATCATTTTATTGCAGGGGAGCTGGGGTATAATTTTATTGCTGGGGCATCATTATTTTTGCAGGGGGGCTGGGGGCATCATTTTATTGCAGGGGGACTGGGCATTATTTTATTGCAGGGGGTTTCATTTTATTGAGAAACTGACAAGCTGGGGGCTTCATTTTATTGCTGGGGGCATCATTTTATTGCAGTGGGGATGGGGCATCATTTTATTGCAGGGGGACTGGGCATCATTTTATTGCTGGGGCATCATTGCAGTGGGGCAATCATTTATTGCAGGGGGACTGGGGGCATCATTTTATTGCAGGGGCATCATCTTATTGCAGGGGGGCTGGGCATCATTTTATTGCAGGGGGCTTCATTGTATTGCTGGGGGCTTCATTGTATTGCTGGAGGCATCATTTTATTGGAGTGGGGCTGGGGGCATCATTTTATTGGAGTGGGGCTGGGAGCATCATTTTATTGCAGTGGGGCGGGGGCATCATTTTATTGCAGGGGGACTGGGGGCTTCATTTTATTGCTGGGTGCATCATTTATTGCAGGGGTGCTGGGGGCATCATATTTTTGTTAAAGGCATCAATTTATTGCAGGGGAGCTGGGGCATAATTTTATTGCTGGGGCATCATTTTATTGCAGGGGGACTGGGGGCTTCATTTTATTGCTGGGTGCATCATTTATTGCAGGGGTGCTGGGGGCATCATATTTTTGTTAAAGGCATAAATTTATTGCAGGGGCTGGGGGCATCATTTTATTGCTGGGGAGCTGGGGCATCATTTTTTTGCAGGGGGGCTGGGGGCATCATTTTATTGCAGGGGGACTGTGGGCTTCATTTTATTGCTGGGTGCATCATTTATTACAGGGGTGCTGGGGGCATCATATTTTTGTTGGGGGCATCAATTTATTGCAGGGGCTGGGGGCATCATTTTATTGCAGGGGAGCTGGGGTATAATTGTATTGCTGGGGCATCATTATTTTTGCAGGGGGGCTGGGGGCATCATTTTATTGCAGGGGGACTGGGCATTATTTTATTGCAGGGGGGTTTCATTTTATTGCTGGGGGCTTCATTTTATTGCTGGGGCATCATTTTATTGCAGTGGGGATGGGGCATCATTTTATTGCAGGGGGACTGGGCATCATTTTATTGCTGGGGCATCATTGCAGTGGGGCAATCATTTATTGCAGGGGGACTGGGGGCATCATTTTATTGCAGGGGCATCATCTTATTGCAGGGGGGCTGGGCATCATTTTATTGCAGGGGGCTTCATTGTATTGCTGGGGGCTTCATTGTATTGCTGGAGGCATCATTTTATTGGAGTGGGGCTGGGGGCATCATTTTATTGGAGTGGGGCTGGGAGCATCATTTTATTGCAGTGGGGCGGGGGCATCATTTTATTGCAGGGGGACTGGGGGCTTCATTTTATTGCTGGGTGCATCATTTATTGCAGGGGTGCTGGGGGCATCATATTTTTGTTAAAGGCATCAATTTATTGCAGGGGAGCTGGGGCATAATTTTATTGCTGGGGCATCATTTTATTGCAGGGGGACTGGGGGCTTCATTTTATTGATGGGTGCATCATTTATTGCAGGGGTGCTGGGGGCATCATATTTTTGTTAAAGGCATACATTTATTGCAGGGGCTGGGGGCATCATTTTATTGCTGGGGAGCTGGGGCATCATTTTTTGCAGGGGGGCTGGGGGCATCATTTTATTGCAGGGGGACTGTGGGCTTAATTTTATTGCTGGGTGCATCATTTATTGCAGGGGTGCTGGGGGCATCATATTTTTGTTAAAGGCATCAATTTATTGCAGGGGCTGGGGGCATCATTTTATTGCAGGGGAGCTGGGGCATCATTTTATTGCTGGGGCATCATTTTATTGTAGGGGAGCTGGGGCATCATTTTATTGCAGGGGGAATGGGGGCTTCATTTTATTGCTGGTTGCATCATTTATTGCAGGGGTGCTGGGGGCATCATATTTTTGTTAAACGCATCAATTTATTGCAGGGGCTGGGGGCATCATTTTATTGCAGGGGAGCTGGGGAATCATTTTATTGCTGGGGCATAATTTTTTTGCAGGGGGGCTGGGGGCATTATTTTATTGCTGGGTGCATCATTTATTGAAGGGGTGCTGGGGGCATCATATTTTTGTTGGGGGCATCATTTTATTGCAGGGGGCAGAGTGGGGGCATTATTTTATTGCAGTGTGGATGGGGCATCATTTTATTGCAGAGGGGATGGGACATCATTTTATTGCAGGGGGACTGGGGGCATCATTTTAATGCAGTGGGGCTGGGGCATCATTTTATTGCAGTGGGGCTGAGGGCTTCATTTTATTGCTGGTGGCATCATATTTATGTTGGGGGCATCAATTTATTACAGGGGCTGGGGGCATCATTTTATTGCAGGGGATCTGGGGCATCATTTTATTGTTGGGGCATCATTTTATTGCAGGGGGACTGGGGGCTTCATTTTATTGCTGGGTGCATCATTTATTGCAGGGGTGCTGGGGGCATCATATTTTTGTTAAAAGCATCAATTTATTGCAGGGGCTGGGGGCATCATTTTATTGCAGGGGAGCTGGGGCATAATTTTATTGCTGGGCATCATTTTATTGCAGGGGGGCTGGGGGCATCATTTTATTGCTGGGTGCATCATTTTTTGCACGGGTGCTGGGGGCATCATTTTATTGCAGGGGCATCATCTTATTGCAGGGGGCATCATTGTATTGCTGGGGGCATCATTTTATTGCAGTGGGGCTGGGGGCATCATTTTATTACAGTGGGGCTGGGGGCATCATTTTATTGCAGTGGGGCTGGGGGCATCATTTTATTGCAGTGGGGCTGGGGCATCATTTTATTGCAGGGGGACTGGGGGCTTTATTTTATTGCTGGGTGCATCATTTATTGCAGGGGTGCTGGGGGCATCATATTTTTGTTGGGGCATCAATTTATTGCAGGGGCTGGGGGCATCATTTTATTGCAGGGGAGCTGGGGCATAATTTTTTGTAGGAGGGCTGGGGGCATTATTTTATTGCAGGGGGCATTATTTTATTGCAGGGGGAATCTGCATTATTTTATTGCAGGGGGGTTTCATTTTATTGCAGTGGGGATGGGGCATCATTTTATTGCAGTGGGGCTGGGGGCATCATTTTATTGCAGTGGGGCTGGGGCATCATTTTATTGCAGGGGGACTGGGGGCTTTATTTTATTGCTGGGTGCATCATTTATTGCAGGGGTGCTGGGGGCATCTTTTTTTTGTTGGGGCATCAATTTATTGCAGGGGCTGGGGGCATCATTTTATTGCAGGGGAGCTGGGGCATAATTTTTTGTAGGGGGGCTGGGGGCATTATTTTATTGCAGGGGGCATTATTTTATTGCAGGGGGAATCTGCATTATTTTATTGCAGGGGGGTTTCATTTTATTGCAGTGGGGATGGGGCATCATTTTATTGCAGGTGGACTGGGCATCATTTTATTGCTGGGGGCATCATTGCAATGGGGCTGGGGTAACCATTTATTGCAGGGGGGCTGGGGGCATCATTTTATTGCAGGGGGACTGTGCATTATTTTATTGCAGGGGGGCTTCATTTTATTGCTAGAGGCATCATTTATTGCAGTGGGGACGGGACATCATTTTATTGCAGGGGGACTTGGCATCATTTTATTGCTGGGGGGCATCATTGCAGTGGGGCTGGGGGAATCATTTATTGCAGGGGGGCTGGGGGCATAATTTTATTGCAGGGGCATAATTTTTGTGCAGGGGGCTGGGGCATAATTTTATTGCAGGGGGCTGTGCTTTGTTTTATTGCAGGGGGGCTTCATTTTATTGCAGGGGGCTGGGGTATCATTTTATTGCAGGGGGATTGATTTTATTGCTGGGGGGCTGAGGACATCATATTTTTGTTGGGGGCATCATTTTATAGCACAGGAGATGGGGCATCATTTTATTGCTGGGGCACCATTTTTTTTTTTATTTATTGCGTCTGTATGTGGGCTGTGTGTGTGTGGGCTGTGTGTGTGTGTGTGTGTGTGCTGTGTGGGCTGTGGTGTGTGTGTGTGTGGGCTGTGGTGTGTGTGTGGGATATGGTGTGTGTGTGTGGGCTGTGGTGTGTGTGTGTGTGTGTGTGTGGGCTGTGGTGTGTGTGTGTGTGTGTGTGTGTGTGTGTGGGCTGTGGTGTGTGTGGGCTGTGGTGTGTGTGTGGGCTGTGGTGTGTGTGTGTGTGTGTGTGTGTGGGCTGTGGTGTGTGTGTGGGCTGTGGTGTGTGTGTGTGTATGTGTGGGCTGTGGTGTGTGTGTGTGTGGGCTGTGGTGTGTGTGTGTGTGTGTGTGTGTGTGTGTGTACACCTGTGTATGTGTCTGACACAGTGTGTGGATGTATGTGTATATATGTATTTCTGTGTGTATTATATCTGTGTGTTTTTGTGGTATAGTGCATTGCCCCATTTCTTTTAAGTATTTTTTGTTCTGGGTAGAGGCCCCGGGCTGTCGATCTTCCTAGAGACCTGCACTTGCTAGGGCCAGCCCTGGTGTCTCTGTAATGTTCTTGTTATCATAAGAAAAACACATAAAAATAAGGCCCAGTTCAACTCAACTGTTCCTAATTGTCAGCATAATTCTTCATTATATACATTATATACATAAACAGTTATTCCAATAGTACAAATGGTATATTGCAATATATACAATGTTATAGTGATCCACATTATATATTATATATAAAATGTTGTGCATTACCTTAAATTATTATTTATTTTTTTCCATTTTAAAAGCTGTGGGCGGACTTGGGGGTGGAGATTAGGCAGGGTTGGGGCGGAGACTGGGCAGGGTTGGGGCGGGGATTGGACAGGGTTGGGGGCGGGGTGAAAGCGGGGCCCCGCTTTGTCATCCTGCCTTGGGCCCTACAATCGCTAGGGCCGGCCCTGCTTGACTTATAATACATATGGGCCCATGAGTAGAATTCTGATCATTGACTTGAAAACTTTATCACCACTGGAGACAATATCACCTGCTTTAATATTTTCATAACAAGATGAAATTGAAGAGATTTACATTTTTTAAAATTATAATTAATAACATGAAGATGCTCAGAAAGAAGAAACTGAAAAAACATCAAATTATTATAATGACCCAAGATATTGCACTTTAATAAACATAAGGTCTAAACCCCCTATTACGTCCTACGTAGTGTAGCATAACATGAAATAATTAGACAGCACACCAAGTTGGGAGGAAAAGACCGGTCATGGTCGCGTTTATTAAATAAACGAATAACTAGTGCCTAATGCGTTATTCGAATTACCTTAGGCACTTTTCTTAATACCAAACTTGGCAACAAGTTCGTTAACAACAAAAACGTTGGCGGCATCTCTCCCTAACTTAGCCCCTTTAGGCAGATGGTCAAGGCCCCTTTCGATGCCTGCAACGTGACACCCGGCTGTCACGCCCAATGGCACTGAGAGAGAGCTGTGATGGTTTAGAGGTATTCTGTCTTGTTCGCCAGGGAGAGGACCCCCAGGCCGGCACCTGGTGGGCGTAACCCCCCCTTTCTTTAGACCGGCACTCTTCTCTCTCTGTGCCCGCTCCCCAGGGCCCCGACCACCCGCCACAAGAGCCAGGCGTTCTCTTGCCACCACATAACCGACAGGCACCTATAATAAATTAACATGTCAACAGTAACAATAACCTTAAGAACAATAACAATCAACTTTTTTTTTTTTTTTAACTATAATACCCTTAACAAAGTGCTCTTAATGTCTGACAAAAACATGTCCAACCCGACATCGGTCAGGTGGACCCCATCAGGGCGAAATAGGTCCTTCTTGTCAGCCGTTATCCCATCGTGTCTAATCACGAAGCCCCCCAAGGCCATGACCGCTCTTCCCAACTCTCTATTGACCTTCTTTCGCATGTTATAGGCTGCTTTCTGGGTCACAATGTGTCGCAGCCGAGCAACCACATTTGACCAACCTATTTTGACCTCTTTCAACCACGTGTGCACCCACTTAAGATCCGCTGTCATCCTTTTAATAAGGTCCAGGGCCGGCAATGCACCTAAGTCATTACCCCCCAAATGCAGCACAATGACATTCGGCTGCCCCCACCTCCTATGTGCATCCTGCAACAAGGCTGGTAAATCGTCCCACACAAGGCCCCTGCGTCCCAACCACCGGAAGTTTGCCCTGGATGTTCGGAATCCAAGTTGTTTCCCTTCCGGCATCCGCAGCGCCCTGATGGACGCCCAATAGATAAATGAGTGTCCCACTATCCACACTCGAACCAGTGGTGAACTTCCTAATGTACCTGGTAAAACAGACTACACCAAATTAACCTGGGCTAGCGCCCTAGCCCCCGCAAAACCGCCCACTCACCTTCCGAAACTCCATCAGCAGCCCTGTCCCCACACCTACCCGCCAACCCACCGGGTGTCGCGCAGGTGCCACTCACATAACAATCAAAAGCAACCTGGCCACCACCTTTCCTAGAAATGTGGACCTGGTGTGGGCCTAATATACGCCTTAAATTGGGCTGACCTCCATCTTCCCAAGCGCTTAATCTCCGCCGATGACTCCCCTTTCTCCGCTGTGCTAGTTGCAGCGCCTATCCGAAACGAATGGGCCGCTATTCTCTTTGGGTCCAAGCCCGCCAACTCCGCCGTCTTAGCAAGCACTCTCCTGAACTGAAATTTGGACAATGCGGACCCGTCCTCGTGCACGAGGAAATGTGCGCCTTGTCCCGGACGGAGTTTCACAAACTCCTCCACGCAACGCACAGGGCAGCATATTGCTACCTCATGACGCGCGAGAGGCAGCCATGTGCCTTTGCCCTCCTGGTCAGTTTTAGACCTAGGGACGAATAATAGCATGCCCCCCTGTGCTAATCGCACATGCTCCGCCAATACCCCACCAGACCCTTCTGTCTTCGCCGAGGAGACCAGTTCGCTCACCGAAGGGCACCCACGAATGCCAACACAAAAGCGGTTCTAAACAGCAACATCTCATATTCAGACTTGCAGACGTCTCGCAGAAACAGAGCCAACTGCTCCAATCTGTCCGCTGTAATAGGTTCCCTATTATCCTTTACGCGGGGAACCATTCTCCCCCATCCCTTCAGCACTTTTCTTACCAGAAAAGCCCTGGAGTGGTCAACGAAACCCAAAGCCTGGTTAAAGAAAGACACCGCTGCCAGCCTACCAAATGCTCCAGCCCTGCTAATGCCTTCCCCTTTCAACTGAGCCAACCATCCCAACACTTGCACCCTCGAGGCCCCTTGTACCTGAATGCCCCTCTGCCGACAGAAAGTCACCCATCTGTTCCAGTGGCCCAGGTAGGTAGCCCATGTCTTCGGAGCCAGTGATGTCTTAACTAAACCGAGGATGCCTTCCCAGCCTTCGCCAGCTGCCAAAGAAAAGAAGGGCACGTTAGACCCTCCTTAGCCGCCCTGGGCGCTGCTCTCCTAAACTGCCCCCAGTTGAATCGAGAGAGTGCGTCAGCAATAACATTCTTCACTCCCGGGACGTGCTTGGCGGTGAAAGAGATGTTGAGTTGTAAACAGCGCAACACCAGGTGCCTCAGATAGCTAACCACATGTGGTGAAGCCGCAGACAACCTATTAATGGCATACACCACGCTTAGATTGTCCGTCCAAAACACCACTGACCTATTTGATAACCGCGCACCCCATATTTCTACAGCTACCACTATGGGGAACAGTTCCAACAGCGTCAAATTCCTGACGTACTCGGCCTCTATCCATTCACTGGGCCATGGAGAGGTACTCCATTCCCCATCCAGATAAGCTCCGTACCCAAAGCCACCTGCCGCATCCGTGAAGAGGTGAAGTGCCTGATTGGAAACTGGCGGGTGCCTCCAGAGGCAAACCCCGTTGAAGTCAACCAAGAACCTGGCCCAAACCTCCAAATCCTCCTTCACCTCGAACGTAATACGCGCCCATTTCGCCTGACCCGGAGGGCCTTTCAACTGGCCCTCCAAACGGCGATTGAAGACCCTTCCCATCGGGATCACGCGCCCAGCAAAGTTCAGGAGGCCTAGCAATGATTGCACCCTATTGCGCCCCATAATTGCCCGGACCACCTGCATCATTCGCTGCACTTTTTCGCCGGGCAATCTACAGACCGCACACACCGTGTCTATTTCTATCCCCAGAAATGAGATACATGTGCAGGGGCCCTGCGTCTTCTCATCCGCCAGGGGTACCCCGAAATTGGCCATCACTTCCTTCATGATTCTCATCAGCTGTTCGCAATCAACGCAACCTGCTCTCCCCACCAGAAGGAAGTCGTCGAGGTAATGGGCAATCGCCCCACCCCCCGACGCCGACCAGACCACCCAGTGCAGAAAGGAACTAAAACACTCGAATAATGAGCAGGACAAGGAACACCCCATTGGTAGGCACCTGTCCACATAATAGAACCCTTCAAACTTCATCCCCATGAGCCTAAATGCTGAGGGGTGAAGGGGCAGCAGTCTGAATGCCGACTCAATGTCGAGCTTCACCATCAATGCCCCTGAACCGCACTCCCTAACCACCTCCAGAGCATTATCAAAAGACTGATAATGCACCGAGCTGATTTCTGGGTCAATCGCATCATTGACTGACCCACCTTTTGGGAAAGACAGGTGATGAATCAACCTGAATTTCCCTGGCTCCTTTTTTGGCACCACCCCCAACAGCGAAACCACCAGGTTCGCGATTGGGGACTCCGCGAATGGGCCTGACACCCTACCCAATGCGACTTCCTTTGCCAATTTCTCCCTCACCACGTGTGGGAATTCGTAAGCCGTCTTTAAATTTTTGTGCACCCCTGACCCCCGCACCATCCTTGTAACTGGGATCTCGAAACCCCACTCCAGACCACCCCGGAGCAGCTCCGCTGCCTCCCTGTCTGGATAATGGGCCAGCCAAGGAAGCATAGGGGCCAGCTTAAGCGGGGTTGGGGCCCTTGACCACAGCTCCAGATTTTGGTGCTGGCTTCGGTTGCCCCTGTTCCTTGCGTTTGCTGCAATCGACTCCCGCATGTGGACCTCCACAATATCTGCAGATGTGGCGAAAGGAGCAAATGATTTCACCAATAAACCTTCTGATACACAGCAGGCATACACAGGTAAATTAATTCCAAAGTCTTCAATCCATATAGTGAATAGTGATGTCGCGAACTTAAAAATTTCGGTTCGCGAACGGCGGACTCGAACTTCCGGTATTGTTCGCGAACCCGCGAACCGCCATTGACTTCAATAGGCAGGCGAACTTTAAAACCTACAAGGACTCTTTCTGGCCACAATAGTCATGGAAAAGTTGTTTCAAGGGGACTAACACCGGGACTGTGGCATGCTGGAGGGGGATCCCTGGCAAAACTCCCATGGAAAATTACATAGTTGATGCAGAGTCTGCCTTTAACCCATAAAGGGCCTAAATCACCTAACATCCCCAAATTGTTTGCAATAATGTGCTTTAAAACATCAGTTATGATGTCGTATCTATCAGGTAGTGTAAGGGTTACGGCCGCTTCACAGTGACAGAGCAAACTCCAAGTGTAACGCACCGCAAACAACCGCAAACAGTCCATTTGCACAACCACGAGATAGATAGATTTGATAGATAGATACATAGATTACATAGCTCGATCGATGCAATATACATATGATCGATACAAATTACATAGATCAATAGATGCAATATACATTTGATAGATACGAATTACATAGATCAATAGATGCAATATCCATTTGATAGATACGAATGTTATCGATCCAAAGATGCAATATACATTTGATAGATACGAATTACATCAACCAAAATATGTAATATACATTTTATTGATCCGAATGACATCGATCAATAGATGCAATCTACATTTGATAGATACGTTTGATAGTTCGATCGATTTGATAGATAAATAAATAGATTTGAAATATATATAATTTCCCTGACAGAGTATAACAATAAGACATGCGGTCTGTGACCCGTGGTGTGTTAAGTAGTACTATTCTTAGCAGTTTACTACAACCTATTACTCCCCCTATCGGGGGAGGTCTATATGGCCTTCATTTTTGGAACCGGGAGATGGAAGAAGATGATTGGTCTGTCCTCCTACTTCAAATTTGTCAAAAACACAAGTGGCTGTCTCAAAACAGTCCGGACACAAGATAGATAGATAGATAGATAGATAGATAGGATAGATAGATATACATAGATTGATAGTCAGATAGAATCGATAGAAGAGAAATAGATAGATTTGTTAGTTATATAATTACCCTGACAAAGTATAATAATTAAACATGCGGTCTTGGACCCATCGTAACTAGGTTGTGTTAAGTAATACTATTCTTAGCACTTTCAGCCCTGTAACTCCTCCTATCGGTGGAGGTCTATATGGCGTGTATGATTACCCTGACAAAGTATAACAACAAGACACGCGGTCTGGGACCCATGGTAATTCGGTTGTGTTAAGTAAAACTTTTCTTAGCACTGTAATCCCTCTTACTCCCCCTTTCGGTGGAGTTCTATATGGCCTGCATGATTACCCTGACAAAGTATAACAACAAAACATCTGGTCTGGGATTCATGGTAACTAGGTTGTGTTAAGTAGTACTATTCTTAGAACTGTAATCCCTGTTACTCCCCCTATCAAGGGAGGTCTATATGGCCTGCATGATTACCCTGACAAAGTATAATAAGAAAACATGCGGTCATGGACCCATGGTAACTAGGTTGTGTTAAATAGTACTATTCTTAGCACTTTCAGCCCTGTAACTCCCCCTATCGTGGGAGGTCTATATGGCCTGCATGATTACCCTGACAAAGTATAACAACAAGACACGCGGTGTTGGACACATGGTAACTAGCTTGTGTTAATTAGTACTTTTCTTAGCACTTTAATCCCTGTTACCCCCCCTATCGGGGGAGGTCTATATGGCCTGCCTGATTACCCTGACAAAATATAATAATAAGACATGCGTTCTGGGACCCATGGTAGCTAGGTTGTGTTTTAAGTAGTACTATTCTTAGCACTTTAATCTCTGTAACTCCTCCTATCGGGGAGGTCTATACGGCCTGCATGATTACCCATACAAAATATAATAATAAGACATCTGCTCTGGTTCTGGGACCCATGGTAAGGTTGTGTTAAGTAGTACTGTTCTTAGCATTTTAATACCTGTTACTCACCCTATCGGGGGAGGTCTATATGGCCTGCATGATTACCACAACAAAATATAATAACAAGACATGCGTTCTGGGACCCATGGTAACTATGTTGTGTTAAGTAGTACTGTCCTTAGCATTTTAATACCTGTTACTCACCCTATCGGGGGAGGTATATATGGCCTGCATGATTACCCTTACAAAATATAATAACAAGACATGCGGTCTGGGACCCATGGTAACTAGGTTGTGTTAAGTAGTACTCTTCTTAGCATTTTAATACCTGTTACTCACCCTATCGGGGGAGGTCTATATGGCCTGCATGATTACCCTAACAAAATATAATAATAAGACATATGCTCTGGGACCCATGGTAAGTTTGTGTTAAGTAGTACTGTTCTTAGCATTTCAAAACCTGTTACTCACCCTATCGGGGGAGGTCTATATGGGCTGCATGATTACCCTTACAAAATATAATAATAAAACATATGCTCTGGGACCCATGGTAACTAGGTTGTGTTAATTAGTACTGTTGTTATTAGTTTAATACCTGTTACAACACCGAATGGTGGAAGGACTATATGGCCTGCATGATTAGCCGCACCCAACCCAAAAAAAAGCCATGCGGTCTTGGACTAAGACCCATGGCTAACTCGGTTGTTTAAAAAGTAGTACTATTCTTAGCACTTTCATCCCTGTTACTTCCAGGCCTCTCGGGGGTGGTCTACATGGCCATCATGATTATCCTAACAAAATACAACAATAAAACCTTGGCTCTTGATAGCCCGTTAATTGGCTGTATTTTAATAGTACTGTTCTTATTAGTTTAATACCTGATACAACACCGAATGGTGGCAGGTCTATATGGCCTGCATGATTAGCCGCACCCAACCCAAAAAAAAGCCAAGCGGTCTTGGACTAAGACCCATGGCTAACTCGGTTGTTTCAAGTAGTACTATTCTTAGCACTTTCATCCCTGTTACTTCCAGGCCTCTCGGTGGTGGTCTACATGGCCATCATGTTTAGCCTAACATAGTACAACAATAAAACCTTGGCTCTTCAAAGCCTGTTAATTGGCTTTATTTTGGTAGTACTGTTCTTATTAGTTTAATAGCTGATACAACACCGAATGGTGGCAGGTCTATATGGCCTGCATGATTAGCCACACCCAACCCAAAAAAAAGCCAAGCGGTCTTGGACTAAGACCCATGGCTAACTCGGTTGTTTCAAGTAGTACTATTCTTAGCACTTTCATCCCTGTTACTTCCAGGCCTCTCGGTGGTGATCTACATGGCCATCATGTTTAGCCTAACATAGTACAACAATAAAACCTTGGCTCTTCAAAGCCTGTTAATTGGCTTTATTTTGGTAGTACTGTTCTTATTATTTTAATACCTGATACAACACCGAATGGTGGCAGGTCTATATGGCCTGCATGATTAGCCGCACCCAACCCAAAAAAAAGCCAAGCGGTCTTGGACTAAGACCCATGGCTAACTCGGTTGTTTCAAGTAGTACTATTCTTAGCACTTTCATCCCTGTTACTTCCAGGCCTCTCGGTGGTGGTCTACATGGCCATCATGTTTAGCCTAACATAGTACAACAATAAAACCTTGGCTCTTCAAAGCCTGTTAATTGGCTTTATTTTGGTAGTACTGTTCTTATTAGTTTAATACCTGATACAACACCGAATGGTGGCAGGTCTATATGGCCTGCATGATTAGCCGCACCCAACCCAAAAAAAAGCCAAGCGGTCTTGGACTAAGACCCATGGCTAACTCCGTTGTTTCAAGTAGTACTATTCTTAGCACTTTCATCCCTGTTACTTCCAGGCCTCTCGGTGGTGGTCTACATGGCCATCATGTTTAGCCTAACATATCGAACAATTTTTAATTTGAAATATTAACAATACTGTTGCAACAACTGTGATTGGTGTAACTAGTTGGCAAGTGGGCCTGGCACACAGGCTGGCACTAGTGGTGGCAGGCTGGCCTGTGAACTAATATTAAATAACACTCGAAGAGTGATGTAAAAGTTTTTTTTAAAACATTTAATGTTATGTTACAACAAATAGGAGTGGTGGACTGGCACTGAGGATGGAAGTAGGCACAGTATATGCTGGCAGCCTGACACACAGGCTGGCACTAATGGCAGCCTGGCTACTAAAATTTAATAACACTAGAAGAGGACTGATGTTAAAAAAAAAATTAAATAAAATTTACACTAATGTTGTTACACCAGATATAAGTGGTGGAAAACAAAAAACAAAAAACTGTGTAACACTATATGATGTGGGCCAGAAACACACAGGCCTGATGGAAAAAGAAATTAAATTACACTAGCAAAATGATTTAAAAATTTTTTTTTACTTTAAAATAATGTAAAGCAGATATGAGTCGTGGCTGGTAGGTAGGGCAGCAATTTAACACAGTATGCTGTGTAAGTGAGAAAAACACAGGCCTGCTAGAAAATGAAGTTAGATTACACTAGCAAAATAATTTAAAAGTTTATATTTTAATATTAAAATAATGTTAAGCAGATATGAGTGGTGGCACTGGCTGGCTGCTACGTAGGGCAGCAATTAACAACAGTATGCTCTGTAAGTCAGATAGACAGTTAGACACAGGCCTGATAGAAAATAAAATTAGATTACACTAGCATAATGATTTAAAGATTTTTTTTTTTAATTTAAAGAAAAAGGTTAAGCACATATGAGTCGTGGCTGATAGACTAGGGAGGGCAGCAATTAAAGACAGTATGCTCTGTAAGTCAGCAAAACACACAGGCCTGATAGAAAATGATATTAGATTACACTAACAAAATAATTTAAAAGTTTTTTTTTGTTTTAATTTAAAATAAGGTGAAGCAGATATGAGTGGTGGCTGCTGGCACAGAGCAATTAACCAAAAGACTGAAAAAAACTGAAGTATAAAAGGTGTGAGCCTGACAGACACAGGCCTGATAGAAAATGAAATTAGATTACACTAGCAAAATGATTTAAAAGTTTTTTTTTAAATTTAAAATAATGTTATAAACGGATATGACCACTGGTGGCTGGCACAGAGCAATGAACCAGAATATATGCTGTGTGACACAGGCCTGATAGAAAATGAAAATAAATTACACTAGCAAAATAATTTCACATTTTTGTTGGTTAAATTTAAACTAATCTTGTTAGGCAGATATCAGTGGTGGCACTAATCACAGCATATGCTGTGAGCCTCACACACACAGGCTGAAAGCCAGGCAAATGCTAATAAAAATATTAAGAAAAAAAAAAAACAGCTGAAGTTATAGCCCTAAAAAAGGGCTTTTTGGGGTGCTGTCCTTGCAGCAGAGATGAGATGAGTCCTTCAGGACTGTAGTGGACACTAAATACACTAGCTTAGCTATCTATTTCCCTATAATGTCAGCAGCAGCAACACAAAACGTCCTCTCACTAAGAAAGCAAGGTCGTTATGATTCTAAAATGGCTGCTGCCCAGTAGCTGGAAGGGTCTGTGAGGGAGTGTCTGATGCTGATTGGCTCTAATGTGTCATAAGGCTGTGACATACAGGGTCAAAGTTTCCTCAATGATGACACATAGGGGGCGGATCGAACATCGCAAGTGTTCGCCCGCAGCGGCGAACGCGAACAAGCTGAGTTCTCCGTGAACCGTTCGCGGGTGAACAGTTCGGGACATCACTAATAGTGAAACGAAGTAGGCCCACAGCCAAACATTTCAGCTGACACAGGAGCTTTCTTCAGTAGATGCAAAAATAGACATAGGTACTGCAATAGGCTTTAACATAGAGATACAAACATACACATGTCTAAATATACTGTATACACATACTGTATATATACTATAAATATATATATATTTATGTGTGTACATATGTATTTATATGTGTATATATGTATTTCCAGATACGATATAATAAACTACTGGGAATGAGATAATCCTATTTTACGCATCTCGGATGTGCAGGAGTGCATGGCTATAAGGCACATATATGTGCACTTTGGTATGCACCCATGTATGTCTGAGATGTGAACAAATACATTTCTTTTAATAAATTTCCTTGAACTCATTACAAAGTGAACATGTACTGTTTGTTTGTATCAAATAGATATTATTCTCCCTTAGTAATCTCTAATAAAATTAACATCACAGATAGGTATTTGGTGTAGCTATAAGTTAGGTTCTGACATAATTTCAAGTTTATTTTCTTCCTATTAAGAAGTCTCAATAAGAACCTTATAAGTAGGTTTAGTCCAACAGTTATAAATTACAAAGTTATATACCAAACTACATATATTCTAAATATTTTTTTATTTCACATATATACAAATGTTAACTTATGTGTAAACATTTGAAGTGTCAAAAATAAAATCTGTGGATGAACGCCCTTTCTGTTAACAAGCTACATTACACTATTAAGCCCATATAAGAGAATAGGGATAACACAAAGTGTTAAGTATGTGTTGCAGGTATTCCTGAAGTGCCCATTATTAGAGGGTGGAGTTAGCGCATTTTTTACCCTATTAGCATATTTTTAGGTGTTTTTAAGGACCTGTAGGATGGACACACACCAGGCTATGATTACGGCAATCTGCCAAAACGCGTAAACCCGTGTGCTGTGCTCTCTCCCCATATTTGTGGCAGGCTGTCACTGTTCTTTGCTACCTGAATTTTTAGCTAATTTTGAATAAAGAATACATTTTTATTATACAGAGTGTGGTACTGCATCTTTTTTCCTGAATACTTAAAAGCCGGTGTACCACACTCCATTTTTCAACTTTTTCGCTCCTTAAATACAATTGGATATGACAGTTAATCCCCTAAACGTCTTCAAGGTGTGTGATCAGGAAAAGAAAGGAAACCTACCGGATGCGAGTGTTGAGGTGTCAAGCCAGCAGGAGTCTGGGGAAGTAGGAGCCGAGACCGTAAGAGTAGGTCTGAGGAAAAGGCATCCGAATCCAGTACCAAAGTGAAGGCGGACACAGACCAGACACGATACCCGGTGCAACAGCCAATCACGGCAAGAGTGGAATCACACACCCACAAGCGGTGACGTCAGCATACAGGAAACAACGGGCGGCAAGAGTCTAGCAGAGAGGAGGACGAGGAAAAGCGGCAGAGTGGGTAAGTGAATTGTTATGTGACTGTTCACAGCAAATGTGTCACAAGCTAAGAACTATAATAGTGACCCACTCAAGCCGAAAGCTTCCGACTAGACAAGCCCTTCTGACTGTTTCCTATATTGTACAGCCTATGAATGAATACGGCCGAAGGGGGTACTGTTGTTATATAAAGCGTTATATAAAGTGGAATACACTATTATGGACTACTAATAGTTACATTGTCCAAATTGTGTCATATCCAATGGACATTATTGAGATTTAAAGGTAAAGTCCCGTATTAGCTGATCCTGGCCTAGATTTAGAGTTCGGCGGTAGCCGTCAAAACCAGCGTTAGAGGCTCCTAACGCTGGTTTTGGCCGCCCGCTGGTATTTGGAGTCAGTGATTAAAGGGTCTAACGCTCACTTTACAGCCGCGACTTTTCCATACCGCAGATCCCCCTACGCCATTTGCGTAGCCTATCTTTTCAATGGGATCTTTCTAACGCCGGTATTTAGAGTCGTTTCTGCAGTGAGCGTTAGAGCTCTAACGACAAGATTCCAGCCGCCTGAAAATAGCAGGAGTTAAGAGCTTTCTGGCTAACGCCGGTTTATAAAGCTCTTAACTACTGTACCCTAAAGTACACTAACACCCATAAACTACCTATGTACCCCTAAACCGAGGTCCCCCCACATCGCCGACACTCGATTAAAAATTTTAACCCCTAATCTGCCGACCGCCACCTACGTTATACTTATGTACCCCTAATCTGCTGCCCCTAACACCGCCGACCCCTGTATTATATCTATTAACCCCTAACTTGCCCCCCACAACGTCGCTGCAAGCTACTTAAAATAATTAACCCCTAATCTTCCGACCGCAAATCGCCGCCACCTACGTTATCCCTATGTACCCCTAATCTGCTACCCCTAACACCGCCGACCCCTATGTTATATTTATTAACCCCTAATCTGCCCCCCTCAACGTCGCCGACACCTACCTACACTTATTAACCCCTAATCTGCCGAGCGGACCTGAGCGCTACTATAATAAAGTTATTAACCCCTAATCCGCCTCACTAACCCTATCATAAATAGTATTAACCCCTAATCTGCCCTCCCTAACATCGCCGACACCTACCTTCAATTATTAACCCCTAATCTGCCGACCGGAGCTCACCGCTATTCTAATAAATGTATTAACCCCTAAAGCTAAGTCTAACCCTAACACTAACACCCCCCTAAGTTAAATATAATTTTTATCTAACGAAATAAATTAACTCTTATTAAATAAATAATTCCTATTTAAAGCTAAATACTTACCTGTAAAATACATCCTAATATAGCTACAATATAAATTATAATTATATTATAGCTATTTTAGGATTAATATTTATTTTACAGGCAACTTTGTAATTATTTTAACCAGGTACAATAGCTATTAAATAGTTAAGAACTATTTAATAGTTACCTAGTTAAAATAATAACAAATTTACCTGTAAAATAAATCCTAACCTAAGATATAATTAAACCTAACACTACCCTATCAATAAAATAATTAAATAAACTACCTACAATTACCTACAATTAACCTAACACTACACTATCAATAAATTAATTAAACACAATTGCTACAAATAAATAAAATTAAATAAACTATCTAAAGTACAAAAAATAAAAAAGAACTAAGTTACAGAAAATAATAAAATATTTACAAAGATAAGAAAAATATTACAACAATTTTAAACTAATTACACCTACTCTAAGCCCCCTAATAAAATAACAAAGCCCCCCAAAATAAAAAATTCCCTACCCTATTCTAAAATACAAATATTACAAGCTCTTTTACCTTACCAGCCCTGAACAGGGCCCTTTGCGGGGCATGCCCCAAGAATTTCAGCTCTTTTGCCTGTAAAAAAAAACATACAATACCCCCCCCCAACATTACAACCCACCACCCACATACCCCTAATCTAACCCAAACCCCCCTTAAATAAACCTAACACTACCCCCCTGATGATCTTCCTACCTTGTCTTCACCATGCCAGGTTCACCGATCCGTCCTGGCTCCAAGATCTTCATCCAACCCAAGCGGGGGCTAGACATCCACTGAAGAAGTCCAGAAGAGGGTCCAAAGTCTTCCTCCTATCCGGCAAGAAGAGGACATCCGGACCGGCAAACATCTTCTCCAAGCGGCATCTTCTATCTTCTTCCATCCGATGACGACCGGCTCCATCTTGAAGACCTCCAGCGCGGATCCATCCTCTTCTTCCGACGACTAGACGACGAATGACGGTTCCTTTAAGGGACGTCATCCAAGATGGCGTCCCTCGAATTCCGATTGGCTGATAGGATTCTATCAGCCAATCGGAATTAAGGTAGGAATTTTCTGATTGGCTGATGGAATCAGCCAATCAGAATATAGTTCAATCCGATTGGCTGATCCAATCAGCCAATCAGATTGAGCTCGCATTCTATTGGCTGTTCCGATCAGCCAATAGAATGCGAGCTCAATCTGATTGGCTGATTGGATCAGCCAATCGGATTGAACTATATTCTGATTGGCTGATTCCATCAGCCAATCAGAAAATTCCTACCTTAATTCCGATTGGCTGATAGAATCCTATCAGCCAATCGGAATTCGAGGGACGCCATCTTGGATGACGTCCCTTAAAGGAACCGTCATTCGTCGTCTAGTCGTCGGAAGAAGAGGATGGATCCGCGCTGGAGGTCTTCAAGATGGAGCCGGTCGTCATCGGATGGAAGAAGATAGAAGATGCCGCTTGGAGAAGATGTTTGCCGGTCCGGATGTCCTCTTCTTGCCGGATAGGAGGAAGACTTTGGACCCTCTTCTGGACTTCTTCAGTGGATGTCTAGCCCCCGCTTGGGTTGGATGAAGATCTTGGAGCCAGGACGGATCGGTGAACCTGGCATGGTGAAGACAAGGTAGGAAGATCATCAGGGGGGTAGTGTTAGGTTTATTTAAGGGGGGTTTGGGTTAGATTAGGGGTATGTGGGTGGTGGGTTGTAATGTTGGGGGGGGGGGTATTGTATGTTTTTTTTTACAGGCAAAAGAGCTGAAATTCGTGGGGCATGCCCCGCAAAGGGCCCTGTTCAGGGCTGGTAAGGTAAAAGAGCTTGTAATATTTGTATTTTAGAATAGGGTAGGGAATTTTTTATTTTGGGGGGCTTTGTTATTTTATTAGGGGGCTTAGAGTAGGTGTAATTAGTTTAAAATTGTTGTAATATTTTTCTTATGTTTGTAAATATTTTATTATTTTCTGTAACTTAGTTCTTTTTTATTTTTTGTACTTTAGATAGTTTATTTAATTTTATTTATTTGTAGCAATTGTGTTTAATTAATTTATTGATAGTGTAGTGTTAGGTTAATTGTAGGTAATTGTAGGTAGTTTATTTAATTATTTTATTGATAGGGTAGTGTTAGGTTTAATTATATCTTAGGTTAGGATTTATTTTACAGGTAAATTTGTTATTATTTTAACTAGGTAACTATTAAATAGTTCTTAACTATTTAATAGCTATTGTACCTGGTTAAAATAATTACAAAGTTGCCTGTAAAATAAATATTAATCCTAAAATAGCTATAATATAATTATAATTTATATTGTAGCTATATTAGGATTTATTTTACAGGTAAGTATTTAGCTTTAAATAGGAATCATTTATTTAATAAGAGTTAATTTATTTCGTTAGATAAAAATTATATTTAACTTAGGGGGGTGTTAGTGTTAGGGTTAGACTTAGCTTTAGGGGTTAATACATTTATTAGAATAGCGGTGAGCTCCGGTCGGCAGATTAGGGGTTAATAATTGAAGGTAGGTGTCGGCGATGTTAGGGAGGGCAGATTAGGGGTTAATACTATTTATGATAGGGTTAGTGAGGCGGATTAGGGGTTAATAACTTTATTATAGTAGCGCTCAGGTCCGCTCGGCAGATTAGGGGTTAATAAGTGTAGGCAGGTGTCGGCGACGTTGTGGGGGGCAGATTAGGGGTTAATAAATATAACATAGGGGTCGGCGATGTTAGGGCAGCAGATTAGGGGTACATAGGGATAACGTAGGTGGCGGCGGTTTACGGAGCGGCAGATTAGGGGTTAAAAGTGTAATGCAGGGGTCAGCGATAGCGGGGGCGGCAGATTAGGGGTTAATAAGTGTAAGGTTAGGGGTGTTTAGACTCGAGGTACATGTTAGAGTGTTAGGTGCAGACGTAGGAAGTGTTTCCCCATAGGAAACAATGGGGCTGCGTTAAGAGCTGAACGCTGCTTTTTTGCAGGTGTTAGGTTTTTTTTCAGCTCAAACAGCCCCATTGTTTCCTATGGGAGAATCGTGCACAAGCACGTTTTTGATGCCGGCCGCGTCCGTAAGCAACTCTGGTATCGAGAGTTGCATTTGCGGTAAATATGCTCTACGCTCCTTTTTTGGAGCCTAACGCAGCATTTGTTTGAACTCTCGATACCAGAGTTAAATTTATGGTGCGGCCAGAAAAAAACCCGCGGAGCGTTAACAGCCCTTTTACCGCCGAACTCCAAATCTAGGCCCCTATTTTTTCTGGACTCTGTATTAGTTTACTGTAGTGCTCACGGCTAAGCACTAGGGATCAGTTATACAAAGTGTATTAGGAGCGGATTATAACGAGATAGCAAAGATGGACAGCAGCCAGCAGCAACAGTTTTTTGCTCTAATGCCAGTGGCAGCAAGGAATACCAACACTATTGACTGTGACATGATTTTCTCTAATGATAAAGGGATACTAACACTCAGTAGTCTATTTGATGCCATGGAAAGATTACTTTTGAAAGAAACAAGATTGCAATGGGACCTATGGACTCTTGACAGATATATGAGGCTTAAAATGATACCCAGGGGTCTCAGAATTTTTAAGCTTCCTACTTTCGAAGGGGACATTAATGACTGTGAATTTATTGAGTCTTGGAATGAAGTGCTCTCAGAGTGCTCATCAAGGCTAATGTTGATGTTAGTTGAATACAAACAAAAACAGCTAATAGATATTAGGAAACAGATTGATGACACACAATTTGAAATGAATAAGAGAAGGGAAGATATAGATTTTCAGAAATTTGACAGTATTGTGAGGAACACTGTAGCTAATAACAAAAAGATAGTCATGGAGAACAAACACATAAAATACCTGAGAGATAAATCAGATTATGAGAATAAAACAGTGTACATTTGGAATAGAAAACAGCGCATTCAAAACAGACATGGAAATTCAAACAAACAAAAACAAAGGGAAAAAGGGTAAAAATAGCTCAAGGGCAGTTTCTTTTTCAGATAGTGCCTCAGAGGGTGAAAAAGGGTACTCTACAGATGATAAATCATCAGATAATGATGAAGCCCCAGTTGCATATACAGGTATCTTAAAGAATACTACAGAAAATATAGGAGATATTACTGCACCTATGATAGGAGTAAGGGAGCAGAAAAAAATAAGTTCAAAACAGGGAGAGACCAGATATGCACCCACAAATAGAGAAACACAAGGGTCTGAAGCCACTGAAATTGAGCAGGTTTTTCCAATGGACACAGCATTAAAGACAGTTCCCAACACAAAAATAGCACAAGAGAGGTACCAATTGAGGGGGCAAAAAACACAGACCAAGTACAAATAGGTAATGTGATTAATCTATCCAAAAAACATCTTACTGAGGCACAATATAATGTTTTGCAATATGGGTTATCATTCTCTCCAACCACAGACTTCAGTGTGTTCCAGACCATCATTGATGTTAACAAATTGGTGAGAAACATAACATTAAAAAAACACTTCGATGGGAGGGAGGACACTGACGTCTCTGGTTACACATGTAATGATATGGAAATTGAGCCTATGAAATTAACCTTTCAAGAGAGATGTGATGAGGTAACATTACAAAGCTTACAATTTGATGAAAGGAGCGAATGTGGTCATATAAATAAAGGGCATAGCTTCAAACCAAAGTCTGTGTTTTATCCCATACAGAGTAGAGGGAACATTATCGAGACCTTCTTTAACAGAGTGGAAAGTGATCTTATTGCTCTTAAAGATAGCACTATTCCCACCAGACAAAATCTGAAAGGTGAAGAGAGGATAGCATTGAAACAACTGCAAGATGACACAGAACTTGTCATCAAGGATGCGGACAAGGGGGGGACAATAGTAGTCCTAGATAGGGAGGTCTATGTCAAAGAAGCATTGAGACAATTATGTAATGAGAGAAACTATGCCACATTGCTAAGGGACCCCACTGAAACCTACAAGAGAGAATTACGTGACCTATTGGACGATGGGATGGAACAGGGGTGTATTGACATAAAAACCATGGAATTTCTTATGGTAGATAATCCAAGAATACCCCTGTTCCATCACTTACCCAAGGTCCATAAGTCACTTAAGGATATACAAGGTCGTCCCATAGTAAGTGGCATAGGGTCCCTTTTAGAACACCTCTCCCAGTGGTTAGACACTATATTTCAACCTTTTGTTAAATTACTTCCATCATATATTAAGGACACGAAGCATGTTCTTGGTATGATGGAAACGCAAAAGTGGGATCAGGACTATCATTGGATAACAGTGGATGCTGTGTCCTTATACTCCTCGATCCCTCATGAGGAAGGCCTACGGGCTATAAAATTCTTTCTTAGGAATTATTCAGAATATTTGAGAGAATTTCAGGATTTTGTTCTAAGGGTGACCAGGTATCTTTTGACCCACAACTTCTTCCAGTTCTAAGATGTTTTCTATCTCCAGAGATGTGGAACAGCAATGGGGGCCAAGTTTGCCCCCTCTTACGCCAACCTATTTTTAGGTTGGTGGGAGTTCTTCCACATCTTTGGGGATAGAAACATCTATAAGGATCGAATCGTCATGTATGGAAGATACATTGACGATCTCCTTTTTATCTGGAAGGGGGATCCCATAGACATCAAGAGCTTTGTGGAAAGCCTAAATGATAATGATGTGGGCATGCGTTTTACTCATGAACACAGTCCCACTTCAATTAACTATCTTGATTTAGTACTGATGGGCACAAAGGATAACAAGGTTAGTACTAAAGTATACAGAAAGCCTATTAGTGGCAACAAACTACTACATGGTAGAAGTTGCCATCCGAGGCATATGGCAGCAGCTGTAGCTAAGGGCGAATTTATTCGCCTTAAAAGGAATTGCTCTAAAGATGGAGATTACCATCAGGAGGCAGCTGCCCTAGAACAGAGACTGAAAGAGAGAGGCTATTCTCGTAAAATAATTAGAAAAGCGAGAATGCAGGTGGAACCTTTGACTAGAGAAAACTTCCTCAGAGGGAGACAGAAACGGAAAGAGGACTTTAAAGGTGTGACATTTGTCACCAGTTATAGTGCTCAGTTCCCAGAGATTGTGAATATAATACGCAAACATTTCCCCATTTTGGCCGCTGACGAAAAATTGATCGGCGTGGTCAAGAAAGGTATTAGATGCAGCTCTAGGAAATGTCCCACTTTGGGGTCACTATTATCACCTACAGAATTAAAGTCACAAAGTAAAATACAGAGTACTTGGATGACCAGCAGAGGCATGTACCATTGCGGTCACAAGAAATGTAAACCATGCGAGTACCTGGATAAAACCAAAATATTTAAGTCACAGGTGACAGGAGAGGTTTTTCAGATCAAAACTTGTATGAATTGCACGACTGCGAGTGTGATATACATGCTGACATGCCAAGTGTGCAAAGTGCAATACATAGGTCTCACCTCTAGGGACATTAAAACATGGATACGTGAACACATATCTACCCTTACGAGAGGCAAATCACAAAGTACAGCACTTCACAGAAAATCACAATGGTGATATTGGCACATTAAAATGGTGTGCAATTGAGGAAGTGACGGTCCCTAAGAGGGGAGGAGATTTGGATAAACTCCTGGCGAAAAGGGAAATGTTCTGGATTTTGAGACTCAGAACTAGGGTTCCAGAGGGTCTCAACTCCAGATACGATATAATAAACTACTGGGAATGAGATAATCCTATTTTACGCATCTCGGATGTGCAGGAGTGCATGGCTATAAGGCACATATATGTGCACTTTGGTATGCACCCATGTATGTCTGAGATGTGAACAAATAAATTTCTTTGAATAAATTTCCTTGAACTCATTACAAAGTGAACATGTACTGTTTGTTTGTATCAAATAGATATTATTCTCCCTTAGTAATCTCTAATAAAATTAACATCACAGATAGGTATTTGGTGTAGCTGTAAGTTAGGTTCTGACATAATTTCAAGTTTATTTTCTTCCTATTAAGAAGTCTCAATAAGAATCTTATAAGTAGGGTTAGTCCAACAGTTATAAATTACAAAGTTATATACCAAACTACATATATTCTAAGTATTTTTTTATTTCACATATATACAAATGTTAACTTATGTGTAAACATTTGAAGTGTCAAAAATAAAATCTGTGGATGAAAGCCCTTTCTGTTAACAAGCTACATTACACTATTAAGCCCATATAAGAGAATAGGGATAACACAAAGTGTTAAGTATGTGTTGCAGGTATTCCTGAAGTGCCCATTATTAGAGGGTGGAGTTAGCACATTTTTTACCCTATTAGCATATTTTTAGGTGTTTTTAAGGACCTGTAGGATGGACACACACCAGGCTATGATTACGGCAATCTGCCAAAACGCGTAAGCCCGTGTGCTGCGCTCTCTCCCCATATTTGTGGCAGGCTGTCACTGTTCTTTGCTACCTGAATTTTTAACTAATTTTGAATAAAGAATACATTTTTATTATACAGAGTGTGGTACTGCATCTTTTTTCCTGAATATATGTATTTACAGACATATACACACACATAAATTCATATGTATTTATATTTAACAAAGTGTCTAACAGTGTATTTCACATTCAAATGTATTTTTAAATACATATATATATAAATAACACAGCACACAGAAAAAGTCCAGCACTCACTCACAAGCTCTCAGCTAAGATAAAAATTAAAACTGGTCAGTTACCTCATTTGGCCAAATGGGACAAGCCCAGGTTTCCACATCAAGGTGTCTTCCAAACACCTGGGTCCCAAATACAGCCACACAAATGCAGCCATGCACACAAATGCAAGCTCTAAATCAAGCAAACTGTGAACAAGTCAGGGTTCAGGGACTTATGTAATCACCCTAGGCGTAAGCAAAACAAGGAAAAGTGGACAGCACTCTCAGACCGGACCGGGTACACATCCCATGACTTCCAAACAGGCTCAGCTTTGGTTGCTATCACACTCACTTAAAGCTACACTATTTCCAGAGTCACAGGCAGTTAACCCCGGGCCTGCCAAGGTGCAGGTCCATAGGGAAAATTACAAAACAGACAACACAGCACACAGAAAAAGTCCAGCACTCACAAGCTCTCAGCTAAGATTAAAATCAAAACTGGAAGTTACCGCATTTGGCCAAATGGGACAAGCCCTAGTACCACGTCAAGGTCTTGGTATCTTAAGACCGCTGCTCCTTAACTCGTCCTCCACCTCTGAGGTGGCGTACAGCAATCAGCCTGATCACATACGATCGGGTTGATTGACACCCCCTGCTAGTGGCTACATGTCCATACGCACATTAGTAAATCTATCCCTAGGTGTTAATTCATTGGCCTCTATTTATCATAGTCTGGCGGACCTGATCCGACAGTGCGGATCAGGTCCGCAAGACCTCGTTGAATACGGCGAGCAATACGCTTGCCGTATTCAGCATTGCACCAGCAGCTCACAAGAGCTGCAGGTGCAACGCCACCCCCTGCAGACTCGCAGCCAATGGGCCGCCAGCAGGGGGGGTGTCAGAGCAGACGGGCAGGTTATGGAGCAGCGGTCTTTGTGACCGCTGCTTCATAACTGCTGTTTCTGGTGAGCCTGCAGGCTCGCCAGAAACACGGGGCATCAAGCTCCATTCAGAGCTTGATAGATAGGCCCCATTGTCTTTTTATGTACTTGTTAATTATAATTGTTTTAAAGCAGTGTAAAAATTATGCAATCATACTGCATTGAGTGGTCCTTTAAAAAGGATTTATCAGGGGTCCAATGAGTCTCCTGTGTAAATAATACCCTTTTAGTAGGGGAGTTAAGGCCCTGGGCATTCAAAATAGCTAATTTAAGCAGGATAATATTCTATATGTAAGAAAATATAACTGGCTTTGAGCCAACCCACAGGTAGGCTGAGGCACAGAAGCAGGAATGGAGTTAGCGGATGATTGGTGGCTGCAAATTTATGCCTGTACAGCTAGCTCCCTCCAAGTAGTGCGTTGCCGCACCTTCAACTAAGGATACCAAGATAATGAAGCAAAATTGGTAAAAGAAATAAAATGAAAAGTTGCTTACAAATGTATGCTCTTTATGACTCATGAATGAAAATATGTGGGTTACAAAGTGCAAAGCCAGCAGCCGCATAGCTATGCAACAAATGGGTTAATACATTTGTAAAATTAAAACTACTAACTTATTAAAAAGTTTTAAACAAACAAATTGTATTTTAACTGAGAGAAAACAGATAAGTAGTGTACTGTACTATAGTATACTATATTTAAATCCAATAAGTAAACATTTTTAAAATAGTATAACTGGGGGGCACCTTTTGCACAGTAACAACCAACTACTATTAACAAAGTGAAGAATAACACTCTAAGCAGTTTGCAATACGTTAAAAATTGCCCTTTCACTTCCCTTCCTCCCCCTAAGAATGCAGATTGGCTAGAAAACATCTTCAAAGAATGCAGCAGCACCACTTCTTATTATCCATAAAAAGTTCCTTTATTTAGCACATAGTAGGAGCAGGTTAAAATATAACGACGTTTCGGGTAATCAACCCTTAGTCATGTTCACATAGTGTTTGTAAAACTTAATCACCTTTAAATAGCCAGGTGAGACCACACCTTTCCACTTAATTACTAAAACATACATTTCTCTTAATCTCTACTGACATCTAGTGGTCTAACCTATATCAAAAATACAATTTATTTTACAAAAAAATATTTTTTTTTAAAAGAGAACAATCACATTTGTTGAAGAGCAGATATCAAAATGTCAAAATACAAAATTAAATGCCAGAAAGGGAATTGTACAAAAATAAAAATATATTGCTCTATAAAAATACACTTAGATCTAGTTCCCTATTCATACCATTGGGGATTAAGCAGTCTAATTTATTAATCCAAAATGCCTCACGTTTTTTGAGAAGCAACTCTCTATTGCCACCACGTCTAGGGCTCTGTATGTAATCTATTATTTGAAATCTTAGTTGTGCAATAGAGTGTCCTTTAGTTAAAAAATGGTGGGCAACTGGGGCCTTTAGATCTCCTGTCCTAATATTAGATTTATGTTGGACTATTCTGTCTCTCACTCTCTGAGTCGTCTCTCCAATGTAAATAAGCCCACACGGACACTTGATTAAATATATAGCAAAATTGGCATTGCAGTTATAATAGCCCTTGATCTTAAATTTCTGTCTCGTAAGGGGGTGGATAAATGTATCACCTTTTATCATGTTATTACAACTGGAGCAATTGAGACAAGGGAAACAGCCATTTTTCTCTGAAGTAATGTACCCCAATCTGGATTTCTTTTTAGAGCCAACGTCAGCCTTAACAATTTTATCTTTTAAACTAGGGAGTCTAGTATAGGCTGCCATAGGCGGTTGGCGAAATGCTAGTACCCTAGGGTTGCACTCTCTTAAAACATGTCAGTGCTTCCTAATGATCCTTTGTATTTCTGCACTGCAAGTATTATACTCAGACACAAATACCATCCTGTCAGGGTCCTTTCTCTTATGGATATTTCCAATATTAACCCTTTCATCAGGTAACTGTACCACCTTATCAATAGTCTCCTGAATCAAATCAGGAGGATATCCTCGCTGCACAAATCTAGTACCCATCTCCTGAAATGTCGTTCTATTTTAACCTGCTCCTACTATGTGCTAAATAAAGGAACTTTTTATGGATAATAAGAAGTGGTGCTGCTGCATTCTTTGAAGATATTTGATACTGTTTGGATCTTTGCAGTGATCCTGTGTCAGCTTGCACACACCTTGAGTCTGAGTGCTGGATTCCTATTGTGTTTTCTGGCTAGAAAACATCACAGGCTTCCATTGACAGGCTGAGAGAAACTGTCAAACTATTCTGCTGCTACTTCCTGGTTTACATACATTGGATACTGTGAAGTCAGGATCAGACTGATATGCTTCAGGAAAGTTCTTCTCTGTGAAAGGCACATGTTGAGCAAAAAGAGGCTGCTTCTTGGGGGGTAACTAGCCATAGAACAAGCTATTATGCTATTGTTCGTTCCTGGGTTGAGCGCTTCTCTCTTTTTATTTATGCAAATTATGACACTTAGGAAAGTCTCCCTAAGTGTGATGCGGGAATCCAGACGTGGACCCGTTGCTCAGTGTGCCTAGAGAGATATGGCTGCACCTCACTGACAAGGCCCACAATAGGCCGAAACGTACGTCTGAGGTTTTGCTGTTTCTCTTGTTCAGAGAGGGATTGCTTGGTAGTTTGGGGCTGGACTGTACTGTGAAGTCAGGATCTGACTGATATGCTACAGGAAAGTTCTTCTCTGTGAAAGGCACATGTTGAGCAAAAAGAGGCTGCTTCTTGGGTGGTATCTAGCCATAGAACAAGTTATTATGCTATTGTTCGTTCCTGGGTTGAGCGCTTCTCTCTTTTTATTTATGCAAATTATGACACTTAGGAAAGTCTCCCTAAGTGTGATGCGGGAATCCAGACGTGGACCCGTTGCTCAGTGTGCCTAGAGAGATATGGCTGCACCTCACTGACAATGCCCACAATAGGCCGAAACGTACGTCTGAGGTTTTGCTGTTTCTCTTGTTCAGAGAGGGATTGCTTGGTAGTTTGGGGCTGGACTGTACTGTGAAGTCAGGATCTGACTGATATGCTACAGGAAAGTTCTTCTCTGTGAAAGGCACATGTTGAGCAAAAAGAGGCTGCTTCTTGGGTGGTATCTAGCCATAGAACAAGTTATTATGCTATTGTTCGTTCCTGGGTTGAGCGCTTCTCTCTTTTTATTTATGCAAATTATGACACTTAGGAAAGTCTCCCTAAGTGTGATGCGGGAATCCAGACGTGGACCCGTTGCTCAGTGTGCCTAGAGAGATATGGCTGCACCTCACTGACAATGCCCACAATAGGCCGAAACGTACGTCTGAGGTTTTGCTGTTTCTCTTGTTCAGAGAGGGATTGCTTGGTAGTTTGGGGCTGGACTGTACTGTGAAGTCAGGATCTGACTGATATGCTACAGGAAAGTTCTTCTCTGTGAAGGCACATGTTGAGCAAAAAGAGGCTGCTTCTTGGGTGGTATCTAGCCATAGAGCAAGTTATTATGCTATTGTTCGTTCGTTCCCAGGTTGAGCGCTTCTCTCTTTTTATTTATACATTGGATAATGCCTGCTTGCATCATTAAAACAGCATACACCAACTGAAAACAAAAACAAACATTTTAAAAGAAAAGTGTTTTTATTTAATTTTTTTGTTTTCGGATGGGTACATTTTCTGTAAAGCAATGAAAATAACGAAAATAATGAAAATGCTATTTTCATTATATCCTTTGATTCTTCTGAAAACTAATGCACATGTCTAGAAATAATACAGTCTCAGTATGGCATCTATGAGCATATCTATAGTTAATGATTTGTGTCTAATAGCTTGTTAGCTTGATGCAGAATCTGAAATCTGACCCAAAGCTTTAGTAAAAAGTTCCGGTAGATAAGTGTTTAGATCTTGAGATAGCATAAAGTATTTATTTGGAGACAGCAGGAAAAAGACAGCAACGTTTCGGGACTTCTGTCCCTTTGTCAAGCTAGCTTGACAAAGGGACAGAAGTCCCGAAACATTGCTGTCTTTTTCCTGCTGTCTCCAAATAAATACTTTATGCTGTCACCTCTTGTCATTTTGAATACATTTGTTCTGACCTTGGAAGCAGGTCACGGTGACTTTTGCATAATCTACTGTGAGCTGGACTTCCTACACTGTTTTGTAGATCTTGAGATAGGACAGTTTCTGGGATCCATCTTAATCTAACATTATTGCACCTCAACCTGTCCTCCAAGTTGGCTAGTTTCATCACTAACATAGATATCTGTTTTGCCAAATTCTGCAAGTATGAGAGTAGGTTGGTGTGATCAACAATGAGATCCTCCTGTTTCTGTTCAAGAGCATCTGTACAATCCCCTATGCCGGCAATGTCTCTCTTTAATACCATATAAAAAGATTATTTGAGGATATGCCTAGTGTCTCATTTGGCAGTTATATGGTTTGAGTGTTTGTGTCTGGGAAACTAGCCAGGTCAGAAGGTTCATCATCTGAGGCTCTTTGTGTTGCAGATTGTGGTGAGTGGTAGTGATCCATGACCATATTTCCAAATTAGAACAAATTATCAACTATCCTAAAGACTTGCTGTAGAGAGGTAGTCTTGTGGGGATCCAAATGTAATGGTGCTATAGGCCGCACATGACAATATTGTGCAGCTGGCAGGGAAGTAGAGTAGGGTTGGTTGTGTGGGTGGTGGGTTTTAATGTTGGGGGGGTATTGTACTTTTTTTTTACAGGTAAAAGAGCTGATTACTTTGGGGCAATGCCCCGCAAAAGGCCCTTTTAAGGGCTATTTGTAATTTAGTGTAGGGTAGGGCTTTTTTTTATTTTTAGGGGGGGGTTATTTTGTTAGGGGGATTAGATTAGGTGTAATTAGTTTAAAAATCTTGTAATTTGTTTATTATTTTCTGTAATTTAGTGGGGGGGTTTTGTACTTTAGATAATTTTATTTAATTGTATTTAATTGTATTTATTTTAGGGAAATAATTTAATTATAGTGTAGTGTTAGGTGTAATTGTAACTTAGGTTAGGTTTTATTTTACAGGTAACTTTGAATTTATTTTAGCTAGGTAGTTATTAAATAGTTAATAACTATTTAATAACTATTCTACCTAGTTAAAATAAATACAAACTTGCCTGTAAAATAAAAATAAACCCTAAGCTAGCTACAATGTAACTATTAGTTATATTGTAGCTAGCTTAGGGTTTATTTTATAGGTAAGTATTTAGTTTTAAATAGGAATTATTTAGTTAATGATAGGAATTTTTATTTAGATTTCTTTTAATTATATTTAAGTAAGGGGGTGTTAGGGTTAGGGTTAGACTTAGATTTAGGGGTTAATAACTTTATTATAGTGGCAGCGACGTTGGGGGCGGCAGATTAGGGTTTAATAAATGTAGGTAGGTGTCGGCAATGTTAGGGACGGCAGATTAGGGGTTAATAATATTTAACTAATGTTTGTGAGGCGGGAGTGCAGCGGTTTAGGGGTTAATATGTTTATTATAGTGGAGGCAATGTCCGGTTCGGCAGATTAGGGGTTAAAAAAATTATTTTAGTGTTTGCGATGCCTCGATTTAGGGGTTAATATGTAGTTTATGGGTGTAAGTGTAAGTGTACTTTTTTTTTTTTTTTAAATCAGCTTTATTGAATGATCAGACATCATATTACAATCATTATCACACAGTGACATATCAAAATGCACAGAGCTCCACATAATTCAAAATAACATTGTGTTGTGCGTATCTTAAAGCATTATGAACATTATGTAATAACAAGACATCCGATCATTTTTTATATCAGAAAAACTCTTAACACAAAAAGCAATTTAATCATTCCAAGCCGAGTGTTTCGGCATAACTCTGTTGTGTAAAACTAAACTGTCTGTAATCTGAGGATCTAAGTTTGCCGTATATCATAGCTGGTTGATTATTCGGCACACTCAGCCTGGTCAGGTCTTTGTAAGGAGGTTGAAGAAGTGTTAAGTGAAGGTGTATAGGGGCAGGGATGAATAAGAGGGGCATTAGCAGAGGGACAAAGGTATCAGCAAAGGGGTTAAGGAGTTCAGGTCGGGGGGGGTATGCGAGGGTCAGAAAGGGGGAGGGGAAAAAAAAAAAAAAAAAAAAAAAAGGGGGGGGGGGGGGGGGGGAGAAGAGGGGAGAGGTTTCCACTCTTCACGGGTTTATCTCAGTAACTCATGTAAGTCAGGTCCTGTATACTCTGCCAAATCAGCAATGGCTTATATGTCTCTGCCTTCCCAAATTAGAGTCATGTATTCATGCAGCTCTAGTTTCCCAGTTCGCAGGTAATGATACCTCTCTAGATTCAGGAGATCTCTTACCTCCCGTCTCCATTCGTCCAGGCTCGGTGCCTGAGGCGACTTCCAATGTCTCGGAATGAGACTCTTGGCCCCATTCAACATGAGGAGGAGTAAATGGCGTTTGGCTACCAAAGCCATCTTGGGGAGTTCGTGATAGATTAGGTAATTGGGGTTTGGTGGGAGGATCACCCGGAGAAGTCTGCTACTTTCTCCAAGTACTGCCGTCCAAAAATGTTGTATCAGCGGGCATTGCCACCATACATGCAGTATGGATCCCTCTTCTCCACAGCCCCTCCAGCATTCCCCACCGGCGTGGGGGTATATTTTCTTCAGTCTCTGAGGGGTGAGATACCACCTGCTCAGAAACTTAAAGTGCATTTCCTGCAATCTTGCCGATACAGAGGCTCGTTTAGCTCTATCAAAGATTGTCAGCCATGTTTTGGGATCGATCTCCACTCCCAGGTCTCTCTGCCATGCAGTCGTGTAAGAGGGCAGCGCTACCTCTCCTCCTTCTATTAGGAGTTTGTATAAGGTCGAGATCAAATGGCGAGGATGGATTTCTGATGTGCAGAGTGTTTCAAACAGCGTTCTCTGTTTGTTTAAAGAGTCTCTGCTCCCTAGAGTGCTGAAGTAATGTTTAAGTTGGGTGACTCGGAACCAAGAAGTGAAGAGCTCCTGATCCCAATCTGCAAGATCCCTCTGCGTTTTCAATTTCCCATTTATTAAGGCGTTAGAGACCATTGTTACGGACAGTGGATAACTTGAGCCCGTGGAATAAGCTCTGTTGGCAATGCCATTATCCGGGTTTTCTCGAACGGGTATTAGTGGGGAAGCTATGGAGGAGATATGACTCCCCGTCTTGAGTGCTCTATCCCAGATTTGCAAAACATCTCTAATCAGGGGGTAGTGCGCTATTTGGTCTGGGCGGGAGCTAGGACTAATCCAAGTCAGCGCTCCCACGTTCCCCCTCTGCAGGATCTCCCTGTCAAGGGCTATCCACGCCTTGTCTGCCGATCCCCGGCACCATTCAACTATGCGCTGCAAAGAGATTGCTGTAAAATACTCACTCAGGTGGGGAACTCCTGCCCCCCCTCTGTTCCTGGGGAGGTACATTGTCCTTTTTTGTATTCTCGGTCTCCGTCCCATCCAGACATATGTCTCCATTGCCACTTGTATTTGGTGAATTAAATGACCTGCGGAAGCTAGGGGGACTGCTTGCATGACATATAGGACTCTGGGCAGGATATTCATTTTAACGACATGAATCCTGCCCATCCAGGAGATGGTTTTGTTCTCCCACAGCTTAACGTCTCTCTGAATATCGTCTCTGATAGCTTTATAGTTCACATCGACTATATCTGAAATTGATGGTGTTAAGGTAATGCCCAAATATTTCAAATGTTTGGATGCTACTTTTAAGGGGCAACCGAAGCTCTGGCTTAGGAAAGCTTCTTGTGGCATTGATATATTCAAGATTTCGGACTTAGAAAGGTTAAGTGAGAAATCCGAAACCCTGCCGAACACCTCAAATTCCCCCAGTGCAGATTGCAGGGACCGAGAGTTGTCTGCCAATGTCAACAGAACATCATCGGCATACATTGCCAGCTTATGCTCCAGTCCTCCTGTTTGTATGCCTCTGATATTAGGGTTGGCTCGGATGTGGCTTGCCAGAACCTCCATAACAAGTGCAAAGAGCAGAGGTGAAAGTGGGCACCCCTGTCTCGTGCCGTTAGTAATGGGAAAGGGCTCTGAGAACAAGCCGTTCACCCGGACTCTGGCGTTAGGTTTGGAATACAGGGAGAGGACTAAATTTATAAAATCTGTCCCCATGCCCATTTTTCTCATGGTATGCTGCATGAAGGTCCAATTTACCCGGTCAAAGGCTTTTTCCGCATCCGTTGATACAAGTACCAACGGTGCGGAGTCAGCCTGAGCATGTGAGATCAGTTGGATGACTCTGAGAATATTGTCACGTGCCTCACGGGCTGGGATGAATCCCGCCTGATCAGTACTTACCAGCTGTGGGAGGAGTTTCTTAAGGCGATTCGCTAATACCTTGGCCAAGATTTTAATGTCGCAGTTAAGCAGAGAAATGGGTCTGTAACTGCTAGGGTGATTCTCTGGTTTACCCGGTTTCGGGATTACTGAGATAAATGCCTCAAGCATTGAGTGTGGCAATTCTGGTGTTTCAGATAACTAGTTGAATAGGCGGAGCATGCGAGGGACTAAAAGACCCGCAAATTTCTTATAGTAACGTGTCCCAAATCCATCGGGGCCAGGACTTTTGCCTACTGGGAGGTCTTTAATGGCCGATAGGAGCTCCTCGCAGGTAAGGGGAGAATCAAGAGCTTCTGCTTCTTCCCCTGATAGGCATGGGAGTTCTGCCTTCGAGATGTAATCTAGGATTTCCCGTGTAGGGGTCTGCTCATCCTCTAGGGCACCCTGTCCGGCGACACAATCACGTATATTATATAAAGACTTGTAATATTGTCCGAAGATATTAGCAATAGATTGCCCGTCATTGTGTTTCTCGCCCTGTTTGTCGACCATCTCATAAACATAGGAGCGCAGTCTCTTCCTAGCCAGTGCCCGGGCCAAAAGCTTACCCGCTTTATTACTATGCTCAAAGAACTGTTGGCGCAAAGTAAGTGCTTTCTTATGCTGTTCTTTCTGTAAATGATTCAGCAGGGCTGATCTAGCTTCAGACAAGCTTTCTTGCCTTTCCCGGTTGTGTGGTTGCTCCTTGTGAGCCAATTCCGTTTGGCTCACTTGAGCTAGGAGGGCATTATAGGTGTCTCTTTTTGCTCTGCGCAACATTGCGCTGTGTCTCATCAGTATACCTCTGACAACACACTTGTGTGCCTCCCATACTACTGAGTCTGCCAAAGTCTCATCTACGTTGAAACGAAAGTATTCGTTAATCCCATCTTGTAGTTTTTGCATTAGAGATTTGTCATCCAATAGGTTTTCGTCCAATCTCCAAAGATATGGTATTATCGGGGTATTGGGCCAGTCTATTGTACATCTGACAGGGGCATGATCTGACCACGTTATTGGATTGATACAACAATCCGTCGTGACTGTAAGTCCCGCGGAGTCAGTGAGGAGGTAATCTATCCTCGTGTATTTTTTGTGAGGGAACGAGTAAAAAGTATAATTCCTCTCTTTCGGGTGTAGGGTCCGCCAGATGTCATGCAGAACCATATCCCTTAATGATCGTGTCAGGTGCTTAACTACTCTGCTCGGGGCACTAGAAAGACCGTCCGAGGTATCCATGGTTGGGTCTAGGGAGACATTAAAGTCTCCTCCCACATAAAGTATCCCTTTCTGTATTTCAAGGATCTTAAGCACAATTTTCTTAAAGAATAAGTCTTGGGCAGTGTTTGGGAAGTAGAGGTTAACCAGAGTCATATGTCTACCATATAACGTACCTACTAAAATTAAGTACCTTCCATTGGGGTCTTTTAATTCTTGTTCGGTCTGGAATGGTGTGGAGTGGCGAAACAAGATCCCCACTCCGTTCTTTTTGGAAGGTCCAGATGCGAAGTGTGCGGTCGGGTAGTGTCTATTGAACCATTTAGGTTCTCTGGTCTTAGCGAAGTGTGTTTCTTGAATAAAATCACATCTCCTCCCTGCCTATTAAGGTCTCTGGTGACGACCGATCTTTTCTCTGGGCTATTTAAGCCCTTGACATTGATAGTAACAAGATCTAAGGTATGTATCCTGGCCTGTGAATGCATATTGAGCTAAGGAGCGGATGGGGGGGGAAGAGAAAAAAAAAAAAAAAAAAAAAAGGGGGGGGGGGGGGGGGAAAGGGGGGAGGGTAAGGAGGTAGGAAGGGGATAGGGTGGAGGTTGTTAAGATAAATGAACTATTGAGGTCGTCAGGGAAGGAGAAAGAGGTGACAGTGGGAAAGGGAGTGAGTCTTAAAAAGGTGTTTAGTAGAGGGTTGGAGGGGAGATTGTCTGGTAGATAAAGTAGCGATCCAAGGTCGCTGTTCCTAGTTTCTAGGGGTGGATGGTGGTAGGGAAAGAGAAAAAGGAAAAGGGGAACAATCTGTAAAACAAGAGTAGTTAAATAGCAGGAGGTATTAGCCCCAGAACATCTATACAGATTATAATTATGGTGATAAACTTTGTAGGTGAAATAACCCTAAATTATCTAAAAAGTAATCGTCAGAACGTGTGTATGAACCAATTGCGGATAATTTATTTTTAACTAAAACGAGGTGAAGGGAACCTAAGTTATAGTCCCCACTGTCTGTCCTTTAATAAGGGTTGAGAAATGGACGTTCAAATCCCAGCTCCACTTCGCAGAGTGTTGGGGGTACACTTGAGTGTTCAAATATGATATCTATGCATGTATACATTTTAATTTTTTTTTTTTTTTTTTTTTTGGCTCCTATCCCCCCCCCCCTTTTCTTTTTATATATTGAGATGTGTTATTGGGAGCTTAAACTATGAATAAAACATGGCTTCTCATAGGCTCAGTTCCTTTTAGTGTAAATAGTTAATTAATCAGTGGCTATTTCTTTGATAACAGAAAATAAATGCTTTGTGAATCGTTACTGTAAATATGTTGGTTATGACAGATTAGTTGCAATAAAAACAATCTACTGAAGCAAAAACATCCAAACGTAAGTGTACTTTTTAGCACTTTAGTTAAGAGTTTTATGCTACGGTGTTGTAGTGTAAAACTCTTAACTACTGACTTTAAAATGCGGTACCAGTCTTGACAGGAGAGGGTCTACCGCTCACTTTTTGTCAGACTCGTAATACCGGCGCTATGCAAGTCCCATTGAAAAAAGAGGATACGCAATTTACGTAAGCAGATTTGCAGTATTTCCAAGTCTGGCCAAAAAAGTGAGCGGTACACCTGTACCTGCAAGACTCGTAATACCAGCAGGCGTTAAAAACCAGCAACTCGTAATCTAGCCGTAAGTTTGTGATTATCAAAGCATTAATTACATAAATATAAATATAACAAAAAAAGAATGTGACACTAAAACCTGGGAAAGGTTCTAAACCTTTGTGGTTGTGTGTTAAGTTTGGGCCTGTTAGTCGCTGGTGGTGTCAGCTTGTTTTGTGGAAAATGTAACAGATAAAATCAAAGGAGGAAAATATATTGGTCTAGTCTCCATTGCTATTGTAAGCTGTGTAAACTGGCGGTAACAACAAATATCTCCATTAACAGTTTACACAGTTTACAATGGCAATGGAGACTAGGCCATTGTGCTTATACATAAATATATATTAAATTAGATTTGTTATGTTTTCTGTAGGCAATAAAACAACATACGTAAATGGTGTATAGACCTTATAATCAGCAAAGTGTATGTTAAAGTGGATCTAAATATGATTTTACATGATAGAAAACAGTGGTACAATCTTTAAATACAGTAAAAGTTAAAGGGACACTGAACCTAAAAATTTTGTTTTGTAATTCAGAAAGAGCATGCAATTTTAAGCAACTTTCTAATTTACTCTTATTATCAATTTTTCTTTGTTCTCTTGCTATCTTTATTTGAAAAATAAGGCATCTATGCTTTTTTGGGGTTCAGTAATCTGGACAGCAATTTTTTATTGGTGGATGAATTTATCCACCAATCAGCAAGGACAACCCAGGTTGTTCACCAAAAATGGGCCGGCATCTAAACTTACATTCTTGCATTTTAAATAAAGATACCAAGAGAATGAAGAAAATTTGATAATAGGAGTAAATTAGAAAGTTGCTTAAAATTTCATGCTCAATCTGAATCATGAAAGAAAATTTTTGGGTACAATGTCCCTTTAAGAAAAAAAAGCCTTTCTGTTGTCTTGTTAGTTTAGTGGGTTGCACAGATGTTTAATATACAAATATAAATATCTAAAGAACATGGCTAAATGTATAGACAGCGTTATTAGGGGAGGCAGCTCCCTGTGACTTTACAGGATGTGCTTCCATAGTACCCATCCTCCAATTATGACAATGATCAGGGCAATTACGCCCACAATAGTAAAGACGTATACTGTAGAGAAACATATAATAACACATTATTATTTACACTACAGACTTCTACAGGATAACAGGTGGGCAACACTGATTATATTAAATGTACAAGTGGGTCCTGCCCAGCAGTTGCTTTAGTATAACAAAGTGTTCAGTAAGATTAAATGGCTTAGGGTGAGATTATAAATAAAGGTGGTAATGGGGACGCTTTTAGCATTTCTGTTTATAGAGTAGGTCATTTTGAAGCTTTGAGTGTTTATTTAGTGTCCTTATCTATTAAAATATTAAGTTCTAAAGGCTAAAAATAATAAAAATTGACTTACCTAAATGATCGAGACCAGCAAATAATCCTGTAAAAATTACAATAAAAGTTAGAAGTATATAAAATATATGTTTGCTGTTCATCGTGTCAACTACTTTCTCTGTTTAAGACTTATGAAGTAAGGTTGTTATGTGATATTGGTTGCTTAAGTGATAGGGTATTTGCATTGCATCCTTACCCTTTGCTATTGAATTGTAGAAGGTCTCACTGTTGATTGGAGCCATGGTCAACCCTGTGTACAAAGGAGAAATCATATAATTATTTGTCTAGTTCTAACCATGAGACATCTAACAATTAATGAAAGTAACTTTTTCTGTGAAGATAATCACAAGACAAGGGCGCCTCCTAGTGTGATATAGTAGAGACAATATAGGAAAAGAAGATACAAGTGAATACTCACAAATAAAGCAGCACACAATTGTGCTAAGTAAGGCAAATTGGAAACTTGCAGTGTCCCAGCTCACTGGCCCAGCGTGATTACTGGAATCCCAGGTGTTCTCGATGAGAGAAATAAGCTCAGACTCTCAAATATATATATATATATATATATATATATATATATATATTAGTCCAAATTTAATTTAAAAAGCATATAAAAACAATGGTCAAATAAATGACCCTGGTACTTAAAACACAGATAACAACGCGTTTCTCAAAACTCTGTCTGTTTCATCAGAAGCCTGATAAACAGACAGAGACGTGAGAAACGCGTTGCTATCTGTGTTTTAAACCATGGTCATTTATTTGACCTTTGTTTTTATATGCTTTTTATTAAATTTGGATTAATATATCTATATTTGTGAGTCTGAGATTATTTCTCTCATCGAGAACACCTGGGATTCCGTTAATCACACTGGGCCAGTGAGCTGGGACACTGCAAGTTTCCAGTTTGCCTTACTTAGCACAATTGGGTGCTGCTTTATTTTTGAGTATTCACTTGTAGCTTCTTTTCCTATATTGTCTATACTTTATCACATTAGGAGGCGCCCTTGTCTTGTGATTGTCTTCACAGAAAAAGTTGGTATCTGGATTGAGTTTGATCCAAGGAGGGCATGGTCCTCCAAGGGATATTTAATCAGTCTGAATTTGTAACCACGATTATCACTAAAGGACAGTGATGGCCTTTAAAGGACAGACAGCCTTGGAGATCCATTTATGGACTGACACTCTGACCAGCTAAGATTAATTAGGACTATTGTCCATTGTTCCATTTTTTGATTAGAGTCAACTGAGTCCTATTTTACTGTCAAGCATTTAACTGAGTATACATGTGGTTATAGAAATTTGATACCAGATATATTGTACTTACTCATATTTTAATTACATCTGCGCCTCCTAGAGTTGCCACAATGATTTGTGTAACAACAGAACAGAATTAATGAAAGTACCTAAATATAAACCTAAAAGTAAAGTTTACACGACAAGTGCAAAAGTCTAAATTGCATTATCAAATGTTACAAAACTACATAATACAAATAGGACTATTATTCAATATAATGTGCTATATCAAGAGATCAGTTGTCACTAACTGACTATTGTGGTAGGTACGTTTAGTGATAACAACGAGGGTTCATCCATTTCTGTTAGTGGCCATTGGACAGAAGACTAGGTGATTGTTTTACATATTTATCTGTGACAACTCAGTAACTCTATACACAGTAATTACACAATAATTACACAATACAAAACAAATATAATGATCTATAGTAAGAGGTTAAGCATCAAAGGTCTTAAAATCTTTCAAGATAAAGAGAGTTTATACAGGATACAGATATTTAACAAACCATTTAGATTTTTTTAACTCTTAGCATTAATTTTGTGTGACATCCTGAGCTCGGGACTGTGACAACTATGACAACCAAACCATGTTGACAATCTATATGTTTATCCAGACAAATACAGTTTCCATTGAGTTCATTAAGCTGATTAACTTAAAATGGACCTAACTTACTTCCTTTGAAATGTAATTGAAATAGACAATATGGGGCCGATTTATCATTGTATGGGCGGACATGATCCGCTGTAGCATACGCTGTTGGCATTTATCATTGCACAAGCATTTTCTCGCGAAATGCTTTTGCAATACCGCCCCCTGCACATTCTCAGCCAATTGGCTGCTAGCAGGGGGTGTCAATCAACCCTATTGTATCTGATCGGGATGATTGCTGTCTGCCTCCTCAGAGGTGGTGGACGAGTTAAGGAGCAGCGGTGTTAAGACCGCTGCTTCTTAACTCCTGTTTCTGGTGACCCAGAAAGCTTGCGCGGAAACAGCTGCTTAATAAATTAGCCCCTATGTGTCATTTGGAATGGACATTTATCAATCCTATTTACATACAAATATCAAATGAAAATCGTAACAGAAAAATTTACTTCTCCACATACCCTCTCTCTGCATTCTCACATAGAATAAAAATAAATTTTGCAAATTCTTGGGAATCAATTAGGGGATGGATAAAATTTGATAAAGGTCCCAGCTTGTCAATTTTCTTTTACTTAATGCTCTGTCAGCTTATTGCCTTGGTGCAACTTGCCAGAGTGCTGCAGGAAGACAAGAAATAGAAAAGAGAAGGAGAAAATTTGGGAGATATAAGTAATAAGAGAGATGATTTTTTTTATCTAAAAACACAATCATTTTGTGCTGCTTCTAAATTGTATCAGTAGCAGAAGCTGTTATTACCTTGCTGCAACCTTGTTGGCATATTGTCATATATGTGCTTTTTTTGTAATAGTGTGTACTGGGTTTCTTGTATTAAGTTGTGCTGGGTTAGGTGTACCATGCTTTTAAGGAGGCCTGACAGATTCTTATAAGCCTGAGTTGCAGTAATATATATATATATATATATATATATATATATATATATATATATATATATATATATATATATAAAATAAATAAATAAATAAATAAATAAATTAGCTGTGTTGTTTTAGTAAAGTTTTAGTGACCATCCATAATTATTTTTAGGTCTCTTTATTAAGATACAATAAAATATACAGGAAAAACTAATTTTCAGAACAAAATGGCATCTTCAGGCAAAGTCAGTATTTAATGTGACCTCCCTTGGCACTAAGCACATCTTGAACTCTTTTGGGGTGACTTTCCTGCAGTTTTCTGAAGTAATCTTCTGGTATATTATACCAGGCTTCTTTCAGCATTTCTCAGAGTTCTTCTTTAGATTTAGGTTGTCTTTTATTTCTTCCTCTGTCCAGGTAATACCATACTGCCTCTATAATATTCAGTTCTGGACTCTGTGGAGGCTAGTCCATAAATGTCAGTGTTTTATCAGCTGTTTTTCTCTCCAAATATGATTTCCTTCCATAAGGCAGGGAGAGTCCACAACTTCATTCCTTACTGTTGGGAAATACAACACCAGGCCACCAGGAGAAGGCAAAGACACCCCAGCCAAAGTCTTAAATATCCCTCCCACTTCCCCTATACCTCAGTCATTCTTTGCCTTTCGTCACTATAGGAGGTGGCAGAGAAGTGTCAGAAGATTTGGATAGTCCTGTAATGGGTATGTTCCCTTCAAGAAGGACTGGAATTTTAAGTAATCATGTCAACCTCTCAGTGAGAGTATTGATGAAAGTTAGAGTCTGGAGATGGAGGGAAAGTTTTTCTGCAAACCCATCCAGACTGTCGCTAACACCTCTTGAGCAATCAGTGTTGACAAGTTTCACTGCTTGCTGTTACACACTCAAGTTCATGTCAGAAGCACTGCTGCAAGGCTGTCACACTTGATCCTGGAGGGTAAGACCGTTTTTTTTATATATACACTTTGAAATTCTATACAGGGTAACAGTGTGGCTCCTTTATACCTTGATAGGACCAAGGGTTAATATTTCCTTCAGGGAGATTATTTGTGTGTTTTTTGGCTTGGAATAAACAGGTTTCACTTTAGTTTTTGAAGTGTTGCGCAGCTCATAATAGTCTAGCGCTTTTCATAACAGGGGAAGTCCTGTCTTATGCATTACGTAACCGGGTGCAGCCTTTTTAATTTCCTAAGATCCTGCTACAGACATCACTCCTGAGGAGAGCGTTTTCACTGTTAGCTGCCTGGGTCTAGGAGGTGGTGAGTGCCCTAGCCATTGGGAGTATTAAGGTGCCATTTTATAAATAAAAGCGGTACTTTTTGTTTGTCCTTCTGTGGGTATATACAAAGCTATGGAGGACTCTGATACTACATTAGAAGGTTACGCTCCTTCTGTACTGATTAATAATTCCTGTTTATATTGTGAGGAGGCTGGGGTTTGCCTGCCTGCTAAATTTATTTCTATTTGCCTAAACACTGTTCTAAAGTCTAAGAAGGGAGACAAGTCTGCTAATACTCATAGCGCTATTTGCCCTTCTGAGCCTCCTATTTCTCAGGAATCAGGGTCCCGAGAAATTATTACCCTCTCTACATTACCCGCTCCACATGCAGTTCCCCACGGCTCATCTAATCCTCCATCTGGAGGGGGCCTTTTTCCAGCGGACTTTACCGCGCAGTTACAATCAGCGGTGTCTGCGGCCCTGAGTGCCTTACCTTGTTCTAACAAATGCAGGAGAAAGGTTAAACATAGTTCTCCTGACCTAGAGTCATCTAAATATTTGTCAGATTTAGCTACTATATCCCAGCTATCCGAGGATGAGTTAACATCTGTAGCTTTAGAGGGTGAACTTTCTGAGTCGGACACTTCAGTTTCTAAACCTCCTTCAGAGGAGGAACCCTCCTTTAGATATGAAATTGAGCATCTGCGTTTTTTATTAAAAGAGGTCCTGTGTACACTAGAGGTTCCAGAGGCTACTCTCCCTGAGGAACCTAAGATCCCTAAATTAGACAGGGTTTATGAAGATAGGAATGTCCCTCTGACTTTTCCTGCGCCAGTCAAGATGGCAAACATTATTAGTAACGAATGGGAAAGAGTAGGAACTTCTTTTCCCCCTTATCTACTTTTAAAAAATTATTCCCAGTCCCTGTCTCTCAATTAGATTTGTGGGGCTCCATCCCTAAGGTGGATGGCACTATCTCTATGCTGGCTAAGCATACTACTATCCCTCTGGAGGATAGTTCTTATTTTAGAGATTTGTATAAGAAAATGGAAACTTTTCTGAGGAAGATGTTTCAACATACAGGGTTTTTATTTCAACCGGCGGCAGCTGGATCCGTGGTTGCTGGAGCAGCTACCTACTGCTGCAATACTCTGTCGGAGCTCATTGAGGTGGAGACTCCCCTCAAGGATATTCAGGAGAGAATTAAAGCACTGAGAGTTGCTAACTCCTTCATCTGTGATGCAAATATGCAGATTATTTGCATAAATCTAAAGGCTGCTGGCTTTGCGGTTCTAGCCCGCAGGGTTCTCTGGTTGAAGTCTTGGTCTGCGGATATAACTTCTAAATCCAGACTCCTTTCACTTCCCTTCAAGGGGAAGATTTTATTTGGTCCAGGACTGGACTCCATTATCTCTATGGTTACCGGAGGGAAAGGTGCCTTCCTACCAAAGGATAAGAAGAATAGGCCTAAGGGACAGCAACTGTCTAATTTTCTTTCCTTTCGTGCTGACATGTCACAACGTCAGCAGTCCTCTTCCAAGTATGACCTGCCCAAGAGTACTTGGAAGTCGGCTCACTCCTGGAATAAGTCCAAACAGACTAAGAAGTCAATGAGAAGAAATCGGCAGGAAGGGGCGGCCCCCGATCCAGGATCGGATCGAGTAGGGGGCAGACTGTCTCTTTTTTTCAGATGCTTGGTTCCAGGATGTACAGGACCCTTGGATCCTGGAGGTTGTATCTCAAGGATACAGGATAGGATTCAAGTCTCATCCTCCCAGGGGCAGATTCCTACTCTCCAGTCTGTCTACAAGACCAGAAAAGAGGGCTGCCTTCTTAGGTTGCGTACGGGATCTCTCCTCTCTAGGAGTAATTGTCCAGGTACCTACAGTAGAAAGAGGTTTGGGGTTTTATTCAAACCTTTTCGTGGTTCCAAAGAAGGAGGGAACTTTTCGTCTAATTCTGGACCTAAAGTGCCTAAACAAGTTTCTGAGTGTTCCCTCTTTCAAGATGGAGACAATACGGTCAATCCTTCCTCTGATTCAGGAAAGACAGTTTATGGCCACAATAGACCTGAAGGATGCATACCTTCATGTCCAGATTCACAGGGAACATTTTCAGTTCATGAGGTTTGCTTTTCTGAACCAGCACTTCCAGTTCATAGCTCTACCATTTAGACTAGCTACTGCTCCAAGGATATTTACAAAGGTTCTGGGGGCTCTTCTAGCCATTGCCAGAACATGAGGTATTGCAGTAGCGCCTTACCTGGACGATATCTTGGTATAGGCACCATCTTTGCGTCTAGCGGAAGAGCATTCAGAGTCCCTTCTCAATCTTCTTCGATAACATGGATGGAAGATAAACTTGGAAAAGAGTTCTCTTACTCCAAGTACAAGGGGGAATTTTCTGCGACATATATTAGACTCCATATACATGAGAATATTCCTCACAGATCAGAGACGTTGCAAGCTAACGTCTGCATGGCTTGCCCTCGAGGCCACCTTAAGACCCCCAATGGCTCAGTGTATGGAGGTAATTGAACTTATGGTGTCCTGCATGGACATCATTCCTTTTGCTAGATTCCATCTCAGGCCCTTACAATTATGCATGCTGAGACAATAGAACGGCAACCATTCAGATCAGTCCCAACGTGCTGGACAGCCTGTCGAGAGACTTGCTCTCCTGGTGGCTCTGTCCAGAGCATCTGTTCCAAGGCACATGCTTTTTGAGACCGTCCTGGGAGATTGTGACTACAGGTGCAAGCCTTTCCAGCTGGGGAGTCGTTTGAGGTGCCAAGAAGGCACAAGGTCTGTGGACTCAGGAGGAGTCCTCCCTTCCGATCAATATTTTGGAACTCCGGGCAATCTTCAATGCTTTGAAGGCTTGGCCCCTGCTGGGTTTGTCCCAGTTTATCAGATTCCAATCAGACACTATAACCTTGGTTGCATATATCAACCATCAGGGGGGAACGAGAAGTTCCTTGGCGATAAGAGACGTATCTCAGATACTAGAGTGGGTGGAGACTCACAAATGTATGCTGTCAGTGATCCACATTCTGGGTGTGGACAACTGAGAAGCGGACTTCCTCAGCAGGCAATCCTTTTACCCAAGGGAATGGTCTCTTTGCCCGAGGTGTTTGCAGAGATATGCAGCTAGTGGGGGAGGCCGGAGATAGATCTCATGGCATCCCGTATGGGTCGAGGGATCCTAAGGCGGAACTGATAGATGCCCTATCAGTACCATGGAGGTTGAGACTCATATCTTTTTTCCTCCATTACCGCTTCTTCCTTGTGTGGGGGCTTGGATCAAGCAGGAGCAAGCATCTGTGATTCTGATTGCTCCGTTGTGGCCACAAAGGACATGGTTTGCGGATCTGGTGGGGATGTCCCCATCTCCTTAGTGGAGGTTACCTTGTCGCAGAGATCTGCTGATACAGGGTCCCTTCGTTCATCAAAATCTAGATTCTCTGAGGCTGACTGCGTGGAGATTGAACGCTTAGTCTTAGCCAAGAGAGGGTTTTCTGAGAGTGTTGTCGACACTCTGGTTCAAGCTCGTAAGCCAGTTACTCGTCGTAGGTCTGGAGGACCTATTTATACTGGTGAGAAGAGCGCGGCTTTTCCTGGCATAAGGTTAAGGTTGTCAGAATTTTAGCTTTCCTCCAGGATGGACTGGAGAAGGGTTTATCTGTTAGTTCACTGAAGGGACAGATATCAGCCCTGTCAGTGTTACTGCACAAAAGATTGGCTGAGCTTCCGGATGTGCAGTCCTCTCTCTGGCTAGGATCAGACTCGTGTTTAGATCTTGGGCTCCGCCTTTGAGCCTTAATCTTGTTCTTAGTGTTTTGCAGCAGGCTCCGTTTGAGCCTATGCATGCTGTTGACATTAAATTCTTGTCTTGGAAGGTACTTTTTTTGTTGGCTATTGCCTTTGCGCACAGAGTTTCTGAGATTTCTGCTTTGCAATGTCATCCCCCTTATCTGTTTTTTCATGCTGATAAGGGGGTTTTACGTACTAAACTATGGTTGCTCCCTAAGGTGGTGTTGAATCATAACATTAATCAAGAAATTGTTGTTCCTTCCTTGTGTCCTAATCCGTCTTCAGCGAAGGAACGTTTGCTTCACAATCTAGATGTGGTTCGTGCCTTGAAGTTCTATCTTCAGGCTACTAAGGAATTCAGACAATCTTCCTCTTTGTTTGTCATCTATGCGGGGAAGCATAAGGGGCAGAAGACTACTACAACTTCTCTATCTTTCTGGTTGAGGAGTGTCATCCGCTTAGCTTATAAGACAGCGGGACGACAGCCTCCTGAATGGATAATGGCTCATTCCACTAGAGCAGTGGCTTCCTTTTGGGCTATTAAGAATGAAGCCTCAATGGATCATATTTGTAAGGCAGCTACCTGGTCCTCCTTACACACTTTTTCTAAATTTTACAAGTTTGATGTGTTTGCTTTGGCTGAAGCAACTTTCGGGAGAAAAGTTTTGCAGGCTGTGGTGCCCTCAGAATAGGGTCTGCCTCTTTTTCCTGTTCCCTCCCATTATTTATTCAGTGTCCTCTGGAGCTTGGGTATAGTTTTCCCAACAGTAAGGAATGAAGTCGTGGACTCTACCTACCTTATGGAAGGAAAACATAATTTATGCTTACCAGATAAATTCCTTTCCTTCCTGGCAGGGAGAGTCTAGGACCCTGCCCGTATTTTTTTTTTTATGGGCGGTTTCTTTTTTATATTATTTCTTCTGGCACCTTTTATACCCTGATGTTTCTCCTTCTTTTCCTTGTTCCCTCGGCAGATAGACTGGGAAATAGGGGAAGTGGGAGGGATATTTAAGCCTTTGGCTGGGGTGTCTTTGCCTCCTCCTGGTGGCCAGGTTTTGTATTTCCCAACAGTAAGGAATGAAGTTGTGGAATCTCCCTGCCAGGAAGGAAAGGAATTTATCTGGTAAGCATAAATTATGTTTTCACTGCATTAGCAGTGTGCTTTGGATTGCTATCATACTGAAAAATAAAACCATTCCCAATCAGACCCTTTCCAGAAGGTATGGCATGATGAATTAAAACCTTTCTGTACTTTTCAGCATACATGATCTCATCAATTCGGACAATATGGGCAACACCACTGGCAGAAATGCAGCCCCAAACCAGGACAGACCCCTCACCATGTTTCACTGAAGGCCACAAGCACTCATTCTTCCATCTGTCTCCAACTCGTCTTCTCACATATTTAAGACAATTTGACCCAAAAATTTTAAACTTGGATTCGTCACTCCATAATAATCTTTTCCACCGACCTTCATTCCATTATTTTTGAGATTTAGCATATCTTAGCCTTTTAACCCTGTTCCCCTTCTGAAAAAGTGGTTTCTTGGCTGCTACCCTTCCACAAAGTCCATTCCCGATCAAGCTTCTTCAGACTGTAGAAGGGTCAACTTGGTATCCCAATGAAGCTGCCAGATGCTTAGCCAGGTCCTTGCTGGACTTCTTCCGGGATCTCAAAGAAGAAACTCTAAGAAACTTCTCAATGTATTTTGAAAGTTTTCTTAGTCTTCCAGTCCTTTTTTTGTCCTTTACCTCTCCTGATTCTTCAAATGTCTTTATAACAGATTAAATACCACATCTTGAGTATCCAGTTTGTTTGATGATTTCCCTTTGAGAGTGACCCTGCTGATGCAAAAGTATTATTTTATGCCTGTCAAATTCTGAGATCTTTGGCATTTTGAATGGAATGATAAAATTGAAAGTTGGTCTTATTAGCAAGCTTCCAATGAATTAAACTCATACCACATGTGTATGTAATGCTCAAGCATGCCTTGCACAAATCTGGGGTAATGGACCTTTTTCACAGTAGTCATTTTGACATGAAATATATATAATAGAACAAATACAGGTGTTAGCAATAAAATTAAATAGGGTTCCATTCCATTTAGGTTTACAAGAGCAAGGTTCCTGCTATGGCTCCAGTTTAAGGGGAGGTCACACACTAAATACTTGCCACTTTAGCCTATAGAAGCTGTTTTCTTTTCAGATTTTTTTTTCTGTTTGTAAATACTGCATACAAATTTTCTGGTTGTATTCTAATAAAGAGACTGAGAAATAATTTTATATGGTCATTATAACATTGCTAAAACAGCAAATGTAATGGTGGCCTAAGACTTTTGCACAATACTGTGTATATATATATATGTATATAAACAAACTTCAGGGCAGTGCTCCAAGACTCGTATTCCATGTGGTTGTAACATTATACCGCAGTGGTCTTCATGCTGTCAGTGATGACACAATGAACGCTGTGAAAAAGTAAAGCTGGTGCAGAAAAACAAAGCTATCCACCAACGCTTTAAAGAATATAGTCAAAAGTCCAGCAAACCAACGCACTCAGCTTCACAATAGCAGCGTAACAAAAAAGATGAAAAAAGGCTTTATTAATTCATAAACAAGCACGAAAAAATACACTGGTTAAAAACAGGCAACATGGGCAAACGCGTTTCGTTTGTAACATAACTTCCTCAATGACCATATTCTTACTAAATGGACACCGCTTACTTATACACATTACAGACCTTTTAGAATTAATTAGCAAAATCTGTCAATTAACACTAGTGGTGCTGGTGAGTAAAAAGGGGTTTAATCTTGGAAAGATATATAACACAACAAAATAAACTTGTATCATTATTTACTGTCTAAAGTAATATCAGTTAAACTGAATGGAATGTTGGGGACTAACCCAGGCAATTTATAATAAAGTGCACATTGTAATTATTGTCTCAATAGTATCAAAAAATATATGTGTGCACAAACTGCCAAAATGTATCCACAGTAATCCCTGCAATATCAAATATTGCAGGGGTTACTGTGGATACATTTTGGAGGTTGACCATGTTTTTTATCATCTTATTTGTTACGCTGCTTTTGTGAAGCTGAGTGTGTTGGTTTGCTGGACTTTTCACTATATATATATATATATATATATATATATATATATATATATACTGTATATATATATATATATATATATATATATATATATATATATATATATATATATATAGCGGGATTGGACTGATACACTACAGGAACGCTTTACTCTGTGAAAAGCATTACTGAGCTAAAAAGCTGCATCCAGGTGGTAAATCGCCATAGAACAGGCTAACAATGGTATTGAGCCAGTTGTTTGTTCCTGTGAGTGTGGTTCTCTCTGTATGTATTTAGTCTCCCTATGGGAAAAAGGGGCAACCAGACGTGGACTCCTTGCTCAGTGTGCTTAGAGGAATATAGCTACACCTCACTGACGAGGCCCAATGAAGGCCGAAACGATCGTCTGGGGTTGCTGTGTTCCTTGTTCAGAGTGGAGTTGCCTGGTATTTTGGCGCTGGACTGACCGTAATAGGCGGGATCAGACTGATATACTACAGGAAATTTCTACTCTGTGAAAAGCATTACTGGGCTAAAAAGCTGCACTCAGGTGGTAAATCGCCATAGAACAGGCTAACAATGGTATTGAGACAGTTGTTCGTTCCTGTGAGTGCACTTCTCTCTGTATATATATATTGTAACAGGGAGCACTTTTAACCACGGTCTTCTAGGGCACAAATGCAGCACAGTACAATCCACTAAAGTTTAAAAGGCTTTATTTTTCACAGCAATAACAAACAGGCAGTTCATTTTCAAAAGAGGGAAATCCTTCCTCTGCAGCAAAGTTAAGTACTTTTAAATGTGTCCCAGCACTTCACAGCATTCCACAAGTGCTTTGTAAAAATAATGTCCTTTTACAGTTCACAGGAACAAAAGTCTTTTACACAGTGTAACAAACACACACACCAGCTTCTGTAGCTGTGTAACTAACTCTCAAGGCCTAAGTGAGGCTGCTATTTAAACCCTCACAACTTCTAATTAGCCACACCTGTGATTAGCTGCTGGACAGCTTCACAGCTGTCTGGGATAATCAAATACACACTCTTTCTCCCTGGGGTTTTAACTGAAAGGAGAAATAGCATGTACAATGCTTGGTCTTAAATATTTTCCATTTATAACCAGGCCTTGCTTTCTGTCACATATCCTCCCCTCCAGCTCACACCCAGTGGGTTGAGCGACCATGGACATCAATGAATGTACCCGAGACAAACCATCAGCATTGCCCTGCAAAAGACCAGCCCTGTGCTCAACAGTAAAATTGAAGGGTTGCAAGCTAAGAAACCACCTAGTAACCCTTGAATTTGTTTCCTTATTCTGACTCATCCATGTGAGAGGAGCATGATATGTTATTAATTTAAATTTTCTTCCCAACAGATAGTACCTAAGGGTCTCTAAAGCCCACTTAATGGCAAGGCATTCTTTCTCCACTATAGAATAGTTCTTTTCCTGTGAAATAAGTTTTCTGCTTAGGAAAAGGACAGGATGCTCTTCTCCCTGACACTCCTGCGAGAGAACTGCTCCTAAACCAACATCAGAGGCATCTGTCTGTACAATAAAATCTTTAGCGAAATTGGGGGTTACCAAAACTGGATGGGCACAAAGGGCATCTTTCAAATGCTTAAAAGCTTGTTCTGCTTCTGGGGACCATTTTATCATAATTGGGGCCCTTGCTTTTGTGAGATCTGTCAAGGGTGCCGCAATTGTAGCGAAATTCGGGATAAACCTTCTATAATAACTAGTTATCCCAATAAATGCTCTTACTTGTTTTTTAGTTAGAGGCTGTGGCCAGTTCTGTATGGCCTCTACTTTTGTTGTCTGAGGTTTAACTAATCCTCTACCAATAGTATAACCCAAGTACTTAGCTTCCTGTAAACCAACAGTACATTTTGCAGGATTGGCAGTTAACCCAGCGGACCGTATTGCATCAAGTACTGCTTGAACTTTTGGAAGATGGGATTCCCAATCTGTACTATAAATGATAACATCATCCAAATATGCTGCCGCATAACGAACACGGGGTTTCAGAATTCTATCCATCATCCTCTGGAATGTTGCCGGGGCTCCATGTAAACCAAATGGCAACACCGTATACTGAAATAAGCCCTCTGGGGTTGAAAAAGCTGTCTTTTCCTTTGCTTGACTAGTGAGAGGCACCTGCCAATACCCTTTCGTAGCATACTTTTGAGAGTTTTGTTAAACCTTTCTACTAAACCATCAGTCTGAGAGTGATATACTGAGGTCCTTAGTTGTTTTATGCCCAACAACTTACACAATTCTTTTGTAACCCTGGACATAAATGGAGTTCCTTGGTCTGTCAATATTTCCTTAGGTATCCCGACCCTGCTAAACATTAGCATGAGTTCTTTTGCTATGGACTTTGCAGAGCTGTTACGAAGGGGAACTGCCTCAGGATAGCGTGTAGCATAATCAAGGATTACCAGTATATACTGATGTCCTCTAGCAGATTTAACCAGCGGACCCACCAAGTCCATAGCAATTCTTTCAAAAGGCACATCAATTATAGGCAAGGGCACTAAAGGGTTACGAAAATCTTTAGCAGGAGCTGTAAGTTGACACTTAGGGCATGAAGCACAATAATCCTTGATGGCTACAAATATCCTTGGCCAATAAAACCGTCTAAGAACTCTCTCTTTGGTTTTCTCAACTCCCAAATGCCCCCCTAGAATGTGGTTATGTGCAAGATTTAATACAGTGTTCCTAAAAGTCTGGGGCACCAAAAGTTGTTTAACAATGTCTGTTCCTTTCTTCTCTACACAATATACCAAATCATTAACTGCTTCAAAATAAGGATAGGGTAATACATTTCCTGGCTGTGTCACAACATCATTTATAACCCTGATATTATTTCTTGCCTCTACCAATGTTGGATCCTCCCATTGGGCTTTTTTAAAATTTCCAGGGCCACCAACCAGATCTATCAAATCATCAGTATTTTCCGAGCTAGTACTTGGAACTTCATTACTCTGAGAAGGTTGATCACCTACTAATACAGGCATAGGGCAATAAATCTTATTTTTCTCCTTTTTAATGGAACCCCCTTCAAAATCAGTTTCAGAGAAAGGAAATACATAAATATCAGAAGTTTGACATATTTCTGGAGATTCCCATAACTCCAGAAATTTTGGAAAATCTCTCCCCATCACCACCTCATGGGCTAAATTTGGTACTACACCAACACAATATTTTAATTTACCACACTGGGTCTCAATCTCTACCTCAGCTGTAGGATATTCCCGTTTATCTCCATGAACACAGATAATTCCCATTTTTTCCCCATAATCTAATACTGCATCTGGTACTAAAGATTTAGCCACTAGTGTGACCATACTTCCTGAATCAAGCAAAGCCCTAGACACTTTACCATTAACCGTCACAGTACACCAATGGGAATCATTATTAACAGAGCTGTTGCTATTAGACAATAGTGAATGTGCAACATTACAGTCCATAAATTCATCTTTATCACAGTCTCTAGCAATATGTCCAACCTCATTACATTTAAAACATCTTACAGGTTGGTTATATTTAAATGTTTCCTTAATTCCTGGGGAAATGTCTCTGGTGTTTTGCCTATACACCTGCTGCTCTCTTATCCCCTTTATCCCCTGAACAGTCTTACCAGTTCTTGTAGAGCTCTGGGACTTGGGATTGTGGGGCTGATCCATAGAAGATTGTTGCAAAACTTCTCCTGAAGCTATAAATCTTTCGACCAATACAATCAACTGATCCGCTGTTTGAGGATCACCTTGATTAACCCACCGCCGCAGGGAAGCAGGTAATCCACGCTGAAACCGGTCCATCACCAGTAGTTCCACTATTTTGGTAGCCGAATTAACCTCTGGTTGCAGCCACTTCCTGGCAAGGTGTATAAGGTCGAACATCTGGGATCTTGCAGCATTATGAAATGAAAACCTCCAGGAATGGAATCTTTGTGCACGGACTGCCGAAGTCACCCCCAGGCGTGCAAGGATTTCTGCTTTCAAGTTCTCATAGTCACTGGCTTGTGCTGGCTCTAAATCAAAGTAGGCCTTCTGAGGTTCACCACTAAGAAATGGCGCAAGTATACTCGCCCACTCAACTGTCGGCCATTTTTCTCTTTCTGCTGTGCGTTCAAATGCCAAAAGATACGCCTCAACATCATCAGCTGCTGTAATTTTTTGAAGATAATGACTAGCCCTTATTACTCTGGAACCTTGGCTGCCACCAACATATTTAGAGTTCAGTCTTTCTGATATGGCTTGAACCTCTCGTTGCAGAGTCTGTGTAGCACTTTGCTGCTCCTCTCGGGTCTTCCTGAATGTCTCAGCTTGCACAGCAGCCATCTGTTGTATCAACAATTCAGTGTTCTCCTTCTGTGATTTAGCCAGCAGCATAGCACTCTCTGACTGGGCCAAGACCAACTGTTGCAGTGCTGCACTATTTTCAGCAGCTTTTCTGTTAGTCTCCTGCTGTATAGCATTAGAATGGATCAAAGCTTTAATGACTTCCTCCATGTTGCTTGCAGATTATTATGCCCACAGACATACAACCAACGTGGTTGCCCGCATTCTCCACCAAGTGTAACAGGGACCACTTTTAACCACGGTCTTCTAGGGCACAAATGCAGCACAGGACAATCCACTGTAGTTTAAAAGGCTTTATTTTTCACAGCAATAACAAACAGGCAGTTCATTTTCAAAAGAGGGAAATCCTTCCTCTGCAGCAAAGTTAAGTACTTTTAAATATGTCCCAGCACTTCACAGCATTCCACAAGTGCTTTGTAAAAATAATGTCCTTTTACAGTTCACAGGAACAAAAGTCTTTTACACAGTGTAACAAACACACACACCAGCTTCTGTAGCTGTGTAACTAACTCTCAAGGCCTAAGTGAGGCTGCTATTTAAACCCTCACAACTTCTAATTAGCCACACCTGTGATTAGCTGCTGGACAGCTTCACAGCTGTCTGGGATAATCAAATACACACTCTTTCTCCCTGGGGTTTTAACTGAAAGGAGAAATAGCATGTACAATGCTTGGTCTTAAATATCTTCCATTTATAACCAGGCCTTGCTTTCTGTCACAATATATATATATATATATATATATATATATATATATATATATATATATATATATATATATATATATATATAGTGTATATATTCTCTGTGCAGTATGTGGCTGTTGAGTATTCTTCTTGTATTGCACTCTAGCTTTGTGTTCTAAGATTTTTATGGACCCTTTATGCTTTGGCAGTTTTTGCTTTTATTTGATATGATTTAAACTGATTTTGTATTTTAGACAATTACTTGACAACTTGTATTTAAATTTGAATCGAAGAACGCAGACATTTCCTATTTTAACAGTTTGAATATGAGCGTTTCTTTTGGTTTTTCTAGGCTTTTCTTGAGATATTCTCTTTCTCTGATATTTTTGATTTTATATTTTTGACTCTTGGCTTGACTAGGTTTTCCTTGAGACATTACTCTGACAACTTGGATAAATATTGTATCTGTCTGAATGCTTATGACCTAGCCTGTTTGACAATGCATCCTCTATTTCCCTGTTTGTATTATTTGCTATGTTTCTGCTTATGCTGTCCCTGTTATGTTACTCCAGCTTTGTTGCATTTAAGTTCCAGTGATCCTGCTATGTTTAGTGCAATAGATGTTCCCCATTTTGTGAAAGCAGCACACCAGTTACCGTGAGCAGTATTGCACTTGTCTGAATAATGTGACCCAACTTACTTAACCCCTTAGTGACCAGACTATTTTTAAATTTTCTTACCATTAAGGACCAAGGCTTTTTTTACATTTCTGTGGTGTTTGTGTTTAGCTGTAATTTTCCTCTTACTCATTTACTGTACCCACACATTTTATATACCGTTTTTCTCGCCATTAAATAGACTTTCTAAAGCTACCATTATTTTCATCATATCATATAATTTACTATAAAAAAAATATAAAATATGATGAAGAAATTGAAGAAAAAACACACTTTTTCTAACTTTGACCCTCAAAATCTCTTACGCATCTACAGCCACCTGAAAACTCCCAAGCTTAAATGTTTCTAAATTTTATCCTGAGTTTAGAAATACCCAATGTTTACATGTTCTTTACAAGTTATGGGGCAATAAGTACAAGTAGCACTTTGCTATTTCCAAACCATTTTTTTTTTTCAAAATTAGCAAAAGTTACATTGTAACACTGATATCTGTCAGGAATCCCTGAATAACCCTTCACATGTATATATATATTTTTAGTAGAGAACCCAAACTATTGATCTAGGTAATTTTGGTATATTTCATTCCACCATTTCATCGCCAAATGTGATCAAATAAAAAAATGTGTTAATTTTTTCAACAATTTTAGGTCTCTCAATGAAATTATTTACAAACATCTTATGCAATTATGGCACAAATGGATGTAAATGCTTCTCTGGGATCCCCTTTCTTCAGAAATAGCATCCCACCCCCTGATCCCTCCCTGATCTTTCTCAAACAGCTCTCTTCCCTCCCCCACCCCCAATGGTCACACCCATATTAAGTACTGGCAGAAAGTCTGCAAGTATTAAAATAAAAGGTGTTTGTTTTTTTTAATAATATTTTTTATATATTTTCTGCAGTGTAGGATCCCCCCTTAGCCCCAACATCTCTGATCCCCCCCAAACAGCTCTCTAACCTTCCCCCCTCTACCTATTTGCTGCCATTTTAGGTACTGGCAGCTGTCTGCCAGTATCCAATTTGCTGCAAATTATGCTAATTTTATTTATAAAAAAAAAAACACAGATCCCTTTCCTAACACGGATCCCACATAGAATCCCCTCTCCCTCCTTGCTCCTCCTCCCCCTCCCTCCTTCCCACTCACTGCTGTGCCATAGCGTAGCGGTCTCACCTGCTCCCACCCACCTTACCGTCCCCTCCCGCCCCCTCCAGCGATGGGCCGCCCACCTACTTCCCTCCAAACCCTCCCACGCCTCCAACGATCGGCACCATCGCTGCATCGGTTACTGCCTAAAGGGTATTGCATGATGCCTCAATATCGTTGCAATACCCTGAGAGCGGCTGGAAGTGATTACGATCGCTTCCTGCGCTCAATTTGACCGAGGACATGCCAGGTAGGTCGATGGTCGTTAAAGTCTGTTTTTTGGAGGACGTACCTGGCACGTCCTCGGACATTAAGGGGTTAACCCCTAATATGCCATTCCCCCACACCGCAAACTACCTAATAAATGTATTAACCCCTAATCTGTCATCCCCTATTGGCTGTTCAAATCAGCCAATAGAATTTAAGCAGCTCTCGTTCTATAAGCTGATTCGAATCAGCCAATAGAAAGAGAGCTGCTTAAATCCTATTGGCTGATTTGAACAACAAATAGGATTTTAGCAGTCCTAATTCCTATTGGTTGATTCAAATTTTTCAGCCAATAGGAATGCAATGGTACCCCCAGTATAAAAGGGGTACCTTGCATTTCAATCCTCAGTGTGCGGTGGATGATCGCATGAAGAGGACCTCCACGTCAGATCGATGGACCTCCGGCTTGGACCTTCGCCTGGACCTCCGCCTCCACGCATCGCCACTCTGTCTCCGCAGGGATGAAAAAGATGCCGGTCCCACGATGGATGAAGATGGAGCCACCTGGATAAAGATGCCGTCTGGATGAAGATGGAGCCGCTGTGATGAAGATCGTTCAAGCGGGACATCAACAACTGTGAGTACCTAAAGAGGGATTAGTTTTAGGTTTTTGTAAGCTTTTTTGGGGTGGGTTTTTTTTTAGATTAGGATGGGCACTCTTAAAAGAACTGAATGCCCTTTTCAGGACAATGCCCATACAAATGCCCTTTTCAGGACAATGCCCATACACAGTGGCGTCACTAGGGGGGGGCGGGGGGGGCGGGCCGCACCCGGGTGACACCCTCCAGGGGGTGACACCAAAAAAAAAAAAAAAAAATTTTTTTTTTTTTTTTTTTTTTTTTAATTTTATTGAAATTCAAAGAAATACAATGTTGAGATGCATAGATTTTTTTTTTATTAGAGGGGCTGGCATTTGGGAACATTGGTGGGACTGGGGAAGTTGTAGACACACAATTGTTTGCCCCTTGAGCCAGTGCTGCAATTTCAACAAATAGTTTTCCCGGCTGCTTTTGCTTGTTTGTACTTTGCTTCTCCCCTGCCCAATTTCACTATGAATGTTGTGGGCATGCTGTGGGGCTTGCAAAGTTGCGCTGCTAGCCTAAACCTGCCTGCCTATCTGTGCTCACTGCTCAGTGACATGTGGAGCAGTGGAGTCACTCACTGCTGTGCTGTCTCTCTAAACGGGAACTCGCAAATCATGAGGGGATGCCTGGCACCTGACCGCATGACTGTTTGACACTGTCTTTAAAGTGAAGGAGCCACGTATGATGCCCACCAGACCATTACGGTTACGGTACACTAAGTGCACACTGAACAGGTAGGAGGGCGGGCGGGGGTCTGGGGGTGGGCAGAGTGCAGAGGTGATTGGCCATAAGAAGCGGTAGGCACGCGGCCCGGGGCTGTGCACTGACAGGCTTAGAACAGAGTCAGAGAGCAGAATTTTCATAGTTTGCGCCTAAACCTTTTCTTTAGTGATTTATTTTTAGAGTGCTCTGTTTATTTTTCATTTGATGCTCTGCTGAGCCAGGGAGCAGCTCTAGGCATGAGCTTCATAATTAATGCAGTGCAGTTTACATATTTTGTAAGTGTGTGTCTGAGTTTTTGTGTGTGTGTGTCTCAGTGTGTTTCCGAGTGTTTGTGTGTGCATCTGAGTATGTTTTTAAGTGTGTCTGAGTGTTTGTATGTGTGTGTGCCTGTGTTTTTGTGTGTGTCTGCTTTCCGGGGGGGGGGGGGGTGACACCATAACTTACCGCACCGGGTGACACCAACCCTAGTGACGCCACTGCCCATACAAATGCCCTTTTTAGGGCAATGCCCATACAAATGCCCTTTTTAGGGCAATGCCCATACAAATGCCCTTTTCAGGGCAATGCCCATACAAATGCCCTTTTCAGGGCAATGGGTAGATTAGGTTTTTAGATTTTTATTTTGTGGGCTTGGGGGGTGGGGGTTTGTAATGTTAGTGGGTCTTTGTATTTTTTTCAGAAAAAGAGCTGATATCTTTAGGGCAATGCCCTACAAAGGCACTTTTAAGGGCTATTGGTAGTTTATTCTAGATTAGGTTTCTTTTATTTTTGGGGTGTTTTTTTTAAATGGGTATTTGAATAGGAATACTTTTTATTATTTTGAATAATTTGTTTGTTATTTTGTGTAATGTTTTTTTCGTTTTGGGGTGGGTTTTTATTTTTAGATTAGGGGTTGGGCATTTCATAAAAGAGCTGAATGCCCTTTTAAGGGCAGGAAAAAGAGCTGAATGCCCTTTTAAGGGCAATGCCCATACAAATGCCCTTATCAGGGCAATGGGTAGATTAGGTTTTACTTCATTTTTATTTTGTGGGTTTGGGAGGTAAAGGTTTGTATACTGTTAGGGGGTGTTTGTTTTTCTTTTGTAGGAAAAGAGCTGTTAAGGGCCAACAAAAAGGCCCTTTTAGGTTTTTTTTTATTTTGGGGTGGGTTTTTTATTTTTTAAAAAGGTATTAGAATAGGAATAATTTTTATTATTTTCGATAATTTTGTTTGTTATTTTTTGGAATAGTAGGTTTTTTTATTTTTTGTAATTTTAGTGTTTTTTATTTTTGTAATGTTAGGTTTTAACCCCTTAAGGACCACAGCACTTTTCCATTTTCTGTCCGTTTGGGACCAAGGCTATTTTTACATTTCTGCAGTGTTTGTGTTTAGCTGTAATTTTCCTTTTACTCATTTACTGTACCCACACATATTATATACTGTTTTTCTTGCCATTAAATGGACTTTCTAAAGATACCATTATTTTCATCATATCTTATAATTTACTATAAAAAAAATTATGAAATATGAGGAAAAAATGGAAAAAAACACACTTTTTCTAGCTTTGAACCCCAAAATCTGTTACACATATACAACCACCAAAAAACACCCATGCTAAATAGTTTCTAAATTTTGTCCTGAGTTTAGAAATACCCAATGTTTACATGTTCTTTGCTTTTTTTTTGCAAGTTATAGGGAAATAAATACAAGTAGCACTTTGCTATTTCCAAACCACTTTTTTTCAAAATTAGCGCTAGTTACATTGGGACACTGATATCTTTCAGGAATCCCTGAATATTGCTTGACATGTATATATATTTTTTTAGAAGACATCCCAAAGTATTGATCTAGGCCCATTTTGGTATATTTCATGCCACCATTTTACTACCAAATGCGATCAAATAAAAAAAATTGTTCACTTTTTCACAAATTGTTTCACAAACTTTAGCGCCTAGATTTAGAGTTCTGCGGCCAAAGGGGTGCGTTAGCTACGCGTGCTTTTTTTCCCCCGCACCTTTTAAATACCGCTGGTATTTAGAGTTCACAGAATGGCTGCGTTAGGCTCCAAAAAAGGAGCGTATAGCATATTTACCGCAACTTCAACTCTCGATACCAGCGGTGCTTACGGACGCGGCCAGCTTCAAAAACGTGCTCGTGCACGATTCCCCCATAGAAAACAATGGGGCTGTTTGAGCTGAAAAAAAACCTAACACCTGCAAAAAAGCCGCGTTCAGCTCCTAACACAGCCCCATTGTTTTCTATGTGGAAACACTTCCTACGTCTGCACCTAACACTCTAACATGTACCCCGAGTCTAAACACCCCTAACCTTACACTTATTAACCCCTAATCTGCCGCCCCCGCTATCGTTGACCCCTGCATATTATTTTTAACCCCTAATCTGCCGCTCCGTACAACCCCGCCACCTACATTATCCCTATGTACCCCTAATCTGCTGCCCTAACATCGCCGACCCCTATATTATATTTATTAACCCCTAATCTGCCGCCCCCAACGTCGCCTCCACCGAACTACACTTATTAACCCCTAATCTGCCGACCGGACCTGAGCGCTACTATAATAAATGTATTAACCCCTAATCCGCCTCACTCCCGCCTCAATAACCCTATAATAAATAGTATTAACCCCTAATCTGCCCTCCCTAACATTGCCGACACCTAACTTCAAGTATTAACCCCTAATCTGCCGACAGGAGCTCACCGCTACTCTAATAAATTTATTAACCCCTAAAGCTAAGTCTAACTTTAACCCTAACACCCCCCTAAATTAAATATAATTTAAATCTAACGAAATAAATTAACTCTTATTAAATAAATTATTCCTATTTAAAGCTAAATACTTACCTGTAAAATAAACCCTAATATAGCTACAATATAAATTATAATTATATTATAGCTATTTTAGGATTTATATTTATTTTACAGGTAACTTTGTATTTATTTTAACAAGGTACAATAGCTATTAAATAGTTAAGAACTATTTAATAGCTAAAATAGTTAAAATAATTACAAAATTACCTGTAAAATAAATCCTAACCTAAGTTACAATTAAACCTAACACTACACTATCAATAAATAAATTAAATAAACTACCTACAATTATCTACAATTAAACCTAACACTACACTATCAATACATTAATTAAATACAATACCTACAAATAACTACAATTAAATAAACTAACTAAAGTACAAAAAATAAAAAAGAACTAAGTTACAAAAAATAATAAAATATTTACAAACATTAGAAAAATATTACAACAATTTTAAACTAATTACACCTACTCTAAGCCCCCTAATAAAATAACAAAGACCCCCAAAATAAAAAAATGCCCTACCCTATTCTAAATTAAAAAAGTTCAAAGCTCTTTTACCTTACCAGCCCTGAAAAGGGCCCTTTGCGGGGCATGCCCCAAAGAATTCAGCTCTTTTGCCTGTAAAAAAAACACATACAATACCCCCCCCAACATTACAACCCACCACCCACATACCCCTAATCTAACCCAAACCCCCCTTAAATAAACCTAACACTAAGCCCCTGAAGATTTTCCTACCTTATCTTCACCTCACCGGGTATCACCGATCGGTCCTGGCTCCAAAATCTTCATCCAACCCAAGCGGGGGCTGGCGATCCATAATCCTGCGGCTGAAGAGGTCCAGAAGAGGCTCCAAAGTCTTCATCCTATCCGGGAAGAAGAGGCGATCCAGACCGGCAACCATCTTGATCCAAGCGGCATCTTCTATCTTCATCCGATGAGGAACGGCTCCATCGTGAAGACCTCCAGCGCGGATCAATCTTCTTCCGACGACGTCCAACTAAAGAATGACGGTTCCTTTAAGGGACGTCATCCAAGATGGCGTCCCTCGAATTCCGATTGGCTGATAGGATTCTATCAACCAATCGGAATTAAGGTAGGAAAATTCTGATTGGCTGATGGAATCAGCCAATCAGAATCAAGTTCAATCCGATTGGCTGATCCGATCAGCCAATCAGATTGAGCTCGCATTCTATTGGCTGTTCCGATCAGCCAATAGAATGCGAGCTCAATCTGATTGGCTGATCGGATCAGCCAATCGGATTGAACTTAATTCTGATTGGCTGATTCCATCAGCCAATCAGAATTTTCCTACCTTAATTCCGATTGGCTGATAGAATCCTATCAGCCAATCGGAATTCGAGGGACGCCATCTTGGATGACGTCCCTTAAAGGAACCGTCATTCTTCAGTTGGACGTCGTCGGAAGAAGATTGATCCGCGCTGGAGGTCTTCACGATGGAGCCGTTCCTCATCGGATGAACATAGAAGATGCCGCTTGGATCAAGATGGTTGCCGGTCTGGATCGCCTCTTCTTCCCGGATAGGATGAAGACTTTGGAGCCTCTTCTGGACCTCTTCAGCCGCAGGATTATGGATCGCCAGCCCCCGCTTGGGTTGGATGAAGATTTTGGAGCCAGGACCGATCGGTGATACCCGGCGAGGTGAAGATAAGGTAGGAAGATCTTCAGGGGCTTAGTGTTAGGTTTATGGGGTTTGGGTTAGATTAGGGGTATGTGGGTGGTGGGTTGTAATGTTGGGGGGGGTATTGTATGTGTTTTTTTATTCCAAGTTCTTTTTTATTGAAATAGTTTGGCAAACATATAACAAGGATTAGTCAAGATATAAGGAATATGACAATCTTATATGTAACATAATGACCATTTCCAATTAACAACATTAATCATTCACTTAATGGTTAAAAGAAAAAAAAATTTTTAAACTAAACAGGGAGTGGCCTTGACGGCCAGAGAGAGGGAAGGGGGAGACATAGAGAAAATGAAAATGAAAGAATTCAGGTAAAATAGAATACAATACATTTGAGTTAAATTGGGTTGAGTTGAGATGTACCAGCTAAAGTAGTGAGAGGGGGTAGGTGTTCTCCTATATGGATATCAATTATGAGAATTAATATACTCACAGGAAAATAGTTACGTCAGTAGGGGTAATTCACTGACTGATGTCACTGTTTTCATATATTGTGTCCACATATCTTGGGCAATAAGAAATATGTCTCTGGAGTCCAGCCTGAAAGATCTATACTCTTCCAATTCTATAAGGTCAGTGACTTTGAGTCTCCAAAGTGTTACATTTGGTGGATCTGGAGATTTCCAGGATTTAACAATGAGGGATTTGGCACTATTTGTGAGTATGCGTAATAGGGTGCTGTGGGCTTTAGAGGGTAGCTTAATATGTTTGTTTAAGAGAAATATTAGCGGATCTAATGGTAATGTAAGCTGAAAGATTTTTTCAATTTCCCCTATGAGGGTTCTCCAATATGAGTTTATGCTGTTGCACCACCACCACATGTGGCCCATGCCACTGCCAACGTGGCCACAGCGCCAGCATCGATTACCTGTTGTGGGGTACAATTTATGCAAACGTCTGGGGGTGAGGTACCAGTTATGGAGGATTTTATAGTTCATCTCCAGCATAGCTGCCGAGGATGAAGGAGATTTGGTGTTAATAAAAATAGAGGATGCTGTATGAGGTAGGATGATGACTCCTAGTTCCCTTTCCCAGGACTCAATAGTTCCCGGTAAGTTGCCAGGAGGGGGGTGGGATAGTATAGAGTATATCTTGGACAGGGTGTGATTTAAGGAGATAGGGGATGATAATAGAGTCTCAAGCTTAGTCTTAGGTCTGAGCATATTATATAAATATTTGTGTGAAGTGATATAATGGTGAAGTCTCCTGTAATTAAACCAGTTATGGGCCCAGTCATAGTTTAATTCTTGTAGTTTTGCCTGAGAGGGTCAATATGCAAGGAATGGGTTCTTAGCTCTGTCAGAGAGAAGAGTTTGCCCTCTCCCATTGAATTAGGGTTTCCTTAGTGATAGGATTATCTAAGTTTTTAACAGTGGGTGCGGATCGGGGAGTCCAGCAAATGGAATGTAAGTGTAAATCTTTATGTAAGTGTTCCTCAAGCGAGATCCACCTCTTCTGAGTCTTATGGACCCTCCAGTCGAGTATTCGCTGGATGAAAATAGCAGATCTATAAAGCTCTAAGTTAGGGACCCCGAGGCCGCCATGTATGCGAGGGGTTAGCATTATTCGCTTATTAATCCTTGAGTGACCGCCTCTCCATATAAATGAACTAAATAGTTGTTGTAAATTCTTAAGGTAATGGGGAGGAAGTGGGACAGGGAGGGTTTGTAGCAGGTATAGGAGTCTGGGGAAGGCTGTCATTTTTATGGCATTAATTCTGCCAATCCATGATAGGTGTCTTGAGTGCCACGACGAAAGCTCCCTCTCTAAGGATAGCTTCAGGGGGGCATAGTTTAGATTAAAGATAGTCTCTAAATCCTCGGTGAGGTGGATACCTAGGTATCGTAAGGAGGTTCTGCACCTGCGGAAGGGGCAGAGTAATTCAATTTGTTGAGCAAGAGTATGTGGTAGTGAGACTCCAATGTATTCTGATTTGGCCTGATTAATGAGGAAATTGGTTAGTTTATTAAAAAGCGAAAGTTCCTCTAGAAGGGATAGGGATCGATGTGTCGGGAGAAGTAAGGGAGAACAGCACATCGTCTGCAAAAAGGGATAATTTATAGGTCTCACTACCTACTGTTATGCCCTTGATATCTGGGTTTAGTCTGATCTTAGTGGCAAATGTCTCTAATAGGCATACAAACAAAAGTGGTGATAAGGGGCATCCCTGCCTAGTACCATTCGAAATCGGGAATGGCGAGGAAAGGATACCATTTAAGGAGATTCGAGCACTAGGATTATGGTATAGGGCAAATATTCTGTGGATCATGAGCTCCCCTAACCCCATGGTCTGTAAGGTGGATTTGAGGAAGGACCATCGGACTCGGTCAAAGGCCTTCTCCGCGTCGGTGGATAACCAGATCGCGGGAAGGCCTTGTTTTTTAGAATGCCATAAGAGGTGGAGATTGCGGACCGTATTATCTTTTGCCTCCCTGAAGGGAATGAATCCCACCTGATCCTGATGGATTAAGGATGGGAGATGTTGGTTCAATCTAGTTGCTATCATTTTGGCGTAAATTTTTACATCTGCATTTAGCAGGGAGATCGGTCTGTAGTTGGGAATAGAATCGGGGGATTTATTGGGTTTAGGAATTACGGAGATATGTGCTAGAAGGGATTGGGAAGAGAAGAATTTATTATTGTTGATATCGGTGAAATGGGCCAACAGGTGGGGGGCAAGGGTATCTATAAATTTGGAATAATATGAATGGCCAAAGCCATCAGGGCCTGGGGCCTTACCCGGGGGGAAGGAGAGGATGGCTTTCTGTAGTTCTTTTAACGTGAAAGGTGATTCCAGGTCAGATTTTTGTTCTGTCGTCAGGGAGGGGAGGTGTAAGGAGGTCAAGTAGTCAGTGATTTCTTCTGGGGAAGGGGGGGTGCCGGTGTTATCTAAGTTATAAAGGTCTTTGTAGTATGAACGAAATTGGTTCGCGATATCAGAAGAGGTGGACCAAGCCTTGCCTGTTTTGTCTTTTATGGACATAATGTATCCCCTCAAGGCTCTGTTGCGTAGTAGACAAGCTAATAGTTTACCTTGTTTATTCCCCCCTTCGTAAAACCTTCTTCTGAGAAAAAGAGCTCTACGTTTGGCCTCCAAACCCAAAAGGAGGGTCAGCTGACCTTGTTTGTGTTTAATATGTTCGAGTAGGGAGGGGCTATTGGGGAATCTTTTATGGGAGTCTTGTAGTTTTTCTAATTCTTCTAAGAGGTTTTTAAGTGCAAGGGTGTTTTGTTTATTTCTTTCAGCTTTGATCGCTATGAGCTCTCCTCTAAGTACACATTTGTGGGCTTCCCACACATTGAGGGGAGAAACATCTGGGGTGGTGTTAGAAATGAAATAGGACTCCAGAGTCTTAGTTATTTGTATTTTAACTATAGGGTCAGATAGGAGCGACTCATCAAGCCTCCACATGCGTTCCTGTCTTTGAGAGGTGGGCCAATTGAGGGAACAGGAGATCATGGCATGGTCTGACCACGTGATGGGCATAATATTGGTGGATTGGACCAGGGCTAAGTTAGTAACATCGATCATCAAATAATCAATGCGGGAGTAGGATTGGTGGGGATATGAATAAAACGTATAATCCTTGACCATGGGATGATGTATTCTCCAAGCATCATGGACGTTTAGCTTGGAGATGTGAGACTTGATCACTTTTAGAACTTTCTGGGGGATCGCGGATGATCTCGAAGAACAGTCCAAGTTGGGGTCAAACGCTAAATTGAAATCCCCTCCCAAAATTAAACTACCCCTAGATAATTCAGAGATGGTGTTACAAGATTGGAGGAAAAATTGGGTGTGGCAGGAATTAGGAGCATATATATTGGCGATAGTAATAACTTTATTGAAAAGTTTGCCAGTGGTAACAATTAGTCTACCTTCTCTATCTTTGAAGATGTTAGTGATATGGAAGGGGATCTGTTTGCGGATTAGTATTCCCACACCGTTATGTTTAGAAGTATTTGAGGATAAGAACACTTGGCCAAATTTCCTAAGGGACTGTAAGGGTTCTCTGCCTTTCTTGAAATGAGTCTCCTGAATTAGGATGATATCACTTTTTTGTCTATGGTAGTCTCTCAAGGCTTGGGATCTTTTTTGAGGGGTGTTCAATCCCTTAACATTATGGGACATTATTTTAATAGATCTAAGGTGTGTGGCCATAGGTAATATTTGTGAGGGCATTTATATTTCTAAAGGTGCGGAATTGATAGGAGGCTAAATACTCAGTCAGAAGGTGGTAGTATCTGCTAATAATGTGGATTTGGGGTGAAAGGGCCTTGTGATTATATTGAGTGGGGGACACATCATTGTGGGTTGAATATGAATTTTTATGGTAACTATAGGGTGAGTAAGTTTGAGGAGAAGCATGCTGATAAGTGATTGACCAATGTGTGAGGTAGTTGGGGCGGCTGGGTAGGCTGGTACAGTAAACATTAGAACATTCAAAAACTTGCAATTTAACTATAAAGAACATGAATTCAACAAGTAGTATATGCAAAACAAACAAACATACAAAAGAATGTAAATTCTTCCAACAATAGGTGGTGTGTATTAAGGTTTGTGAGTACACCATTCGGGGGGGAGGAATGATGTTGGATAACCCTAAATGGCAATCAAACATTAAATGACTAAAAATAAGGCATTGTGAGCAACTGTAGAAATTAAACTAGAATGGACATATTGGAGTAGCATGGTTATTAGGAACAAATACCAACAAGCAAAAAAGGTCGTTCATACAATACCCCTGGAACAACCTATCATAGAGTCCTTCAGAAAGAAATGTTCCAGCAGAGAAAATGTCCAGAGTCCAAACCAACGCTTGTGCGCAGGGGGTGTGGATGGTAAATGTAGGGCCTCAGGTTTCTGCAGCAGAAGATGTAGGGCCGGTCTTGTGTCGTTTAGGTTCTACCCTTGACCAACTCGGTCTTTGTTCTCTGGAAGATCCTTCCCTTGAGCAGTCCAGCTCAGGAGCTGGGACAATAATTTTCTCTGAGGGGGGGTCAAAAGATATGTTAAGTTTCCTGGATATATCCTCCAAGTCAGAGAAGTTTTTGTAAATAATCTGTCCTCCATTGAATGAGATAATTAAGCTAAAAGGGAAGCCCCATCGATATTTAATACTTTTTTCCTGAAGGACTTTGGTGATGAAGCGAACCTCTTTTCTGCTCTGGATTGTCTGGGGGCATAGGTCTTGATAGATCTGTAGATTGTGGTTATGGAAAAGGATTGTCCTCCTAGTTCTCGCGGCTTGCCAGATCTCCTCCTTGGTGGTAAACTTTAAGAATCTGATAATAACATCCCTGGGAGGTGCCGGGGGTCTTGCAGGAGGCCTGAGGGCCCTATGGATTCTCTCGATGTCATCATGTTGTATGGGAGGGGCTTGAGGAAGTAGGACATGAAAGAGCTCAGTGACATAGGCCCTAAGTTGCTCTTGAGAAACATCCTCAGGAATTCCCCTAAGTCGCAAATTGTTCCTTCGCCCTCTATTTTCGAGGTCCTCAATTTTATCATTCAGATTTTGCAGCATAGAGTCTTGAAGAGATATTTGTTGGGAGTTCAGGCTAACCATGTTATTAAGGTGATCATGTCCCTCTTCCAAGAATTCCATCCTAGAACCAAGGTCATTAAGATCCTTCTTTAGGTCTTTGATTTCGTTTTTAATAAAATTCTTCAAGTCAGCAATATCCGATTTAGATGGGAGACTAGCAATCTGGGACTGAATAGACTGCAAGGGGTCTTGCGTGTTATTTGCAGTGGAGTTAACAGGAGTGGAATCTGTGGCCTGCATAATGGTCGTGCCAGTAGTATCTTGTGGCTGGAAAAAGGATGATACTGAAGGGCCAAGCTGGGTTAATTTGCCTTGTTTTTCAGGTTTATTACCTTTCCTGCCTGCCATAATGGGAGTCAAGATGGCATGAACAGGAAGGGGAGCAAAAATGCCTGGCGTAAATTATGAGAATGATAATGGTTAGGGGAGGCTTAGGTAGCCGTAATTGTAACGGCCTTGAGGGGCAAGTAGCAGGTACAATAAGAGGGCTCAAAGCAGCTGTAGATTGGAATGGCAGTGGAGGCAGGCCGTGGGGCCTATGAGTGAGAGTGTATCACTAGGCCTAGGTATCCCCGGAGGGAAATGCTGTGTTCCAGTCGGTTCTGTAAAATGTGAAACAGTCCGGTCTACCCCTGTGTCTCCCTGCTAGTCTTATTCGGGTTCAAAAAGAGTATTTATAGTTTTGTGCTTGCCTGTGATCGCAGTTTGCGGTGTCGCCGCTCTCACCCGATGCAGCTGGGATCTCTGATGCAGCTCCCTGTCACAGCTTTTCATCTGTTGCGCGTCAGCGTTAGCGGGACTCAGAACACTTTAGACAGGGTGGATGAGGTGTTGGTATATCGCGGGGATCCCGCGTATCAAGGTCTGAGTCGATTGGGGTTTGAGAGGTCAAGGCATTACATCTGGCGGCAAGATGGCGGTAAGATGGCGGCCGCAGTCGTATAGTAGACAGCCTCAGGCTCCGCCAAAAATATCTTCAGCGTATTAGTTATAGTCCATAAGTGGGGCCAGTTGATGCTAGGTTGTTGGTAGGAGTAGGTAAGTCCATATTTAGTATGAAATGCCAATTTAGATGCCTAATAGGGACCAACAGCTCCGGAGCTCAGTCACACAGCGTCCATGCTCCAGCACGGCGAAGCTCCGCCCCCCTGTATGTGTTTTTTTAAAGGGAAAAGAACTGAATTCTTTGGGGCATGCCCCGCAAAGGGCCCTGTTCAGGGCTGGTAAGGTAAAAGAGCTTTGAACTTTTGTAATTTAGAATAGGGTAGGGCATTTTTTTATTTTGGGGGGCTTTGTTATTTTATTAGGGGGCTTAGAGTAGGTGTAATTAGTTTAAAATTTTAATATTTTTCTAATATTTGTAAATATTTTTTTATTTTTTGTAACTTAGTTCTTTTTTATTTTTTGTGCTTTAGTTAGTTTATTTAATTGTAGTTATTTGTAGGTATTGTATTTAATTCATTTATTGATAGTGTAGTGTTAGGTTTAATTGTAGGTAATTGTAGGTATTTTATTTAATTTATTTATTGATAGTGTAGTGTTAGGTTTAATTGTAACTTAGGTTAGGATTTTTTTTACAGGTAAATTTGTAATTATTTTAACTAGGTAACTATTAAATAGTTATTAACTATTTAATAGCTATTGTACCTGGTTAAAATAAATACAAAGTTGCCTGTAAAATAAATATAAATCCTAAAATAGCTATAATATAATTATAATTTATATTGTAGCTATATTAGGGTTTATTTTACAGGTAAGTATTTAGCTTTAAATAGGAATAATTTATTTAATAAGAGTTAATTTATTTCGTTAGATTTAAATTATATTTAACTTAGGGGGGTGTTAGTGTTAGGGTTAGACTTAGCTTTAGGGGTTAATACATTTATTACAGTAGCGGCGAGATTCGGTCGGCAGATTAGGGGTTAATAATTGAAGTTAGGTGTCGACGATGTTAGGGAGGGCAGATTAGGGGTTAATACTATTTATTATAGGGTTATTGAGGCGGGGGTGAGGCGGATTAGGGGTTAATAACTTTATTATAGTAGCGGTATGGTCCGCTCGGCAGATTAGGGGTTAATAAGTGTAGGCAGGTGGAGGCGACGTTGAGGGGGGCAGATTAGGGGTTAATAAATATAATATAGGGGTCGGCGGTGTTAGGGGCAGCAGATTAGGGGTACATAGCTATAATGTAGGTGGCGGTGGTGTACTGAGCGGCAGATTAGGGGTTAATAATAATATGCAGGGGTCAGCGATAGCGGGGACGGCAGATTAGGGGTTAATAAATATAATATAGGGGTCGGCGGTGTTAGGGGCAGCAGATTAGGGGTTCATAGGGATAACGTAGTTGGCGGCAGTGTACGGAGCGGAAGATTAGGGGTTAAAAAATTTAAATATAGTGGCGGCGATGTGGGGGGACCTCGGTTTAGGGGTACATAGGTAGTTTATGGGTGTTAGTGTACTTTAGAGCACAGTAGTTAAGAGCTTTATAAACCGGCGTTAGCCCAGAAAGCTCTTAACTACTGACTTTTTTCTGCGGCTGGAGTTTTGTCGTTAGATTTCTAACGCTCACTTCAGCCACGACTCTAAATACCGGCGTTAGGAAGATCCCATTGAAAAGATAGGATACGCAAATGACGTAAGGGGATCTGCGGTATGGAAAAGTCGCGGCTGGAAAGTGAGCGTTAGACTCTTTCCTGACTGACTCCAAATACCGGCGGTAGCCCAAAACCAGTGTTAGGAGCCTCTAACGCTGGTTTTCACGGCTACCGCCCAACTCTAAATCTAGGCCTAGGTTTCTCACTGAAATTATTTACAAACAACCTGTGCAATTATGGCATAAATGGTTGTAAATGCTTCTCTGGGATCCCCTTTATTCAGAAATAGCAGACATATATGGCTTTGGCATTGCTTTTTGGTATTTAGAAGGCCGCTAAATGCCACTGCGCACCAGTTTTAAATAGGTATTATTTAGTTAATAATTGTAACTTTAATTTAGCTCTATTTTAATTATGTTAGTAAGTTAGGGGGTGTTAGGTTTAGGGTTAGGTTTAGGGTTACGGTTAGGGGTTAATAGTTTAATTTAGGTTGTTGCGATGTAGGGGTAAATAGCTTTATTTAGTGGCGGCGATGTCGGGGAGCGGCGGAATATGGGTTAATAGATTTATTATAGTGTGGGCGATGTTGGGGTGCAAAGGAGTGGGAGTTAATAATTTTAGTATAGTGGCGGCGATATCAGGAGAGGCAGATTAGGGGTTAATAGTTTTATTTCGGTGGCGGCGATATCGGGAGCGGTAGATTAGGGGTAAATAAGATTATGATGTATGTGGTTGTAGAGAACTGCGCCTAGATTTATATATAGAAAGGCTACACTATAAAAGACCCCCTAACTGGATCTTGGATTCAAAGTATCAAAAAAGGGCTTATATAGGGCTTTAAAAAGGCCCTATAAGGGCTGAAACACGTTGACCAGTATCCCCACCAGGATTTGTGAGGCTTTCTATTTTTCTCAGGATCATTTATTTGGGTGAGTGCAACAACAATAGCCTCTACCTATAAACAGCATTTTATACACCATTTTTTTTCTTTTTCTGTCTTCTTTAGGATTATATTGTTCATTACTAGTTACCCCAGCAGCGGGACTTCTTGGATATCGAGTTTGGACACAGGAATACACAGGACTAATAGTATACACACTTATTTGGACACTTGGATTATATCATCAGTACTATAAAACCACTGGACACATACGCATATTTATATATATTTTTGGGTATTATATACAGTACATATTATCATTGGAGTTTTACCTTTTGATTTTTTCTTATTTTTCTTATTTTTGATTTGGACACTTTAATATAATATATATTTTTTCACATATTTTTAACTATATGATTTTTAATTTTAATGTGTGATTTTTATATATTTTTGCATTTTTCGCAATATTTGGCAATTTTTTTACTATATTTTCCACAGTTTACCAACTTTTTGCATGCGTACATGTTTGCATAGGTAACCAACCGGTATCCTTACTGGAGATCAATCCAGACATTGCACTATTTTGATCTTCTGAGATTGTCTCTTCTATTAGTGTATTCATTATTTGCACTTTATATCTATTACATTGTATACCAGTTGTATTTTATGTATTTCTATAACATTTAATCCAATTGTATTGTATTTTATCTGAACAGTTTTTGACCTGACGTAATATATATGTGAGAGCGACCAATCCTGAGTCACTCCTTTTTACTTAAACCATTGTCAATATCATCCTCCTTTCAGCCAGCTTTTGTTCCTTATTTATCCTGTTTTATATATACTTTAGCCAACTTTGGCGCTCCTATTCCCTTTGTTAATAAGACTATGTTGGTGTCGGCGATGTGGGTGGGGGGCAAATTAGGGGTGTTTAGATTTAGGGTTTATGTTAGGGTGTTAGGTTTAAACATTACTTTTTTCCCCCCATAGACATCAATGGGGCTGCGTTATGGAGCTTTTCATTCTGTTCGTTTTTTTCTGACCCGCTCTCCTCATTGATGTCTATGGGGAAAGCGTGCACGGGCACGTCAAAACAGCGCTTCTATTTTGTGCGGTATGGAGCTCAACGCAACGATATTGCACGCACAAGCCGGCTGTTTCAAAACTTGTACTGGCTGCACTATGGCCTAGATTTGGAGTTTGGCGTTAGCCGTGAAAACCAGCGTTAGAGGCTCCTAAAGTTGGTTTTAGGCTACCACCGGTATTTGGAGTCACTCAAAATAGGGTCTAACGCTCACTTTTCAGCCGCGACTTTTCCATACCGCAGATCCCCTTACATAAATTGCGTATCCTATCTTTTCAATGGGATCTTTCTAACTCCGGTATTTAGAGTCGTGGCTGAAGTGAGTGTTAGACATCTAACGACAAAACTCCAGCCGCAGAAAAAAAGTCAGTAGTTAAGAGCTTTCTGGGCTAACGCCGGTTTATAAAGCTCTTAACTACTGTGCTCTAAAGTACACTAACACCCATAAACTACCTATGTACCCCTAAACCGAGGTCCCCCCACATCGTCGCCACTCGATTCAATTTTTTTAACCCCTAATCTGCCAACCTCCACCTACGTTATACTTATGTACCCCTAATCTGCTGCCCCTAACACCGCCGACCCCTGTATTATATTTATTAACCCCTAACCTGCCCCCCACAACGTCGCCTCCACCTACCTACACTTATTAACCCCTAATCTGCCGACCGCAAAGCGCCGCCACCTACGTTATCCTTATGTACCCCTAATCTGCTGCCCCTAACACCGCCGACCCCTATATTATATTTATTAACCCCTAATCTGCCCCCCACAACGTTGCAGCCAGCTACCTACAATAATTAACCCCTAATCTGCCGACCGGAGCTCACCGCTATTCTAATAAATGTATTAACCCCTAAAGCTAAGTCTAACCCTAACACTAACACCCCCCTAAATTAAATATAATTTTAATCTAACGAAATTAATTAACTCTTATTAAATAAATTATTCCTATTTAAAGATAAATACTTACCTGTAAAATAAATCCTAATATAGTCCCTTCTCCTGTGAGTGAGTCAGGCTACACGGCCAGAGCACTGAGAGATATCAGGTATTGATGTAACTGGAGTGAATAAGGAACCTTCTTCCTGAGCACAGACATTGGAGTCTGTTATCAGCATGAACTCATATGTGTTAGGAGCCTGCCGTGAGGATCTGCAAAACACTTGGGAACTTCCCTCATAGCCTTCTGACAGAGTAACTTACTGCGGCCTAACTAGGAGGCAGCGCAACATGGAGGACTCCCGCGCAACTATCTTAGCCCTCTTTGAGGAGTATGAGCGTTATATCCTCAGCAGATTTGACCGGCTTATCTCGATTGTGGCATGCCGGGCTGAAACAGAAGTAAGTGCTGAGCCAAATGGAGGAGCGATTGAGGCTCCGGGGAAACGCATGAGTGGTGACCAGGGGCCTATCGCCCGATACTCTATACCGGAGACAGCCTACCCTCCAGAGAATGCTTCAGCTTCCGGGAGCATCGGTTGCCCTCTTTACCTATGTGCTCCGGGAACTGTGGCAGAAGATCGGGAGCTAACTGAGACCTCATTGTATCTGCAGGAGGGCATAGTGCTGGGGAAGCCTGAGGCTGGGGTCCTTGCGATGATTGGAGAAGGAGCCATGGCGCAGTCTGCGCACAACACTACAACTTCTGAGGCGCACTACCCTGTCAGATGGGCATTCTTGCAGCATGGGCTGGGAACGCAGCAGAGCTGTTCTACCATCCACATTCCTGTGCGGTCTCATTGGGGACCGGGAGAGTCTGGCCGCGCCACTATAAAAGTAGGAGTTGGGTGACATATTTGCAGGGGCAGCAACTGCCAAACGCTGTAGCTTGCAGCAGCACTCCTACCCGCTCCTAGCTATAACTCTTTATTCTTTGCAAAACGGGACACCAGCGCTTATGAGGACTCCTATCTGAATACGTGTGGATCCTGCAGTTGAATCTCCCAGCTATTTATTTGATTATATCTTTACTGACTGGTGAATAGATTTGCTATCCAAAAAGAATTGGTATATATGCACAAGAGATGGACTGATCTTGCTAGTGCTTCTTTGCAAACCTGACTTGCTACCCTAGGTTACCTGGACATAATATAGGCGTGCTTTGCTGTAGGAGAGGTTTGACTCGCTACTTGGGGTCCAGCACAAACTACATCAAGAGTGACATGTTCTTTAAAACTCAAGCTATATAATGCTGTTCCTTATGTTGACTTGGGTCTATCTGTTTTACCTCTCCAGCCCATTAGTTCATCACTGCTATATATATATGTATTGGGCTTCTGCTGAGACTCAGTTGCTATCTCCTCTATATTCTACTGTCAGAGGTGTAATTTGATTGTTAGTGACTCATATGTTAACAAGTGTCCCCATGCTAAATAGCCTGACTTACAGTATGAGCCTATTAGTAAGGTAGGGCAAGTAGATGCTGAATATATCTACACAGAACAAGAACCAATATATGTCAATAGCTTATCCCAGCATTAAGGTAGACTGAGCATTGCTAAGCATGGCCTGTTGGTTTTATATCCTATCATGCTGTCTGTAAGGCGTAGGAAGACGAGAGATATCACTGTAGTAAGGGGGTAAGGTCTACTGGGCAGGATAATAATTGAGCTAGTATATGGGTGAAGTAGTATGGGGTCAAAACTCAAAAGGGTAATTAGACATTATCCAACCACTGGCTTAGAGGAAGTGCCTCTGTTATTAGAGCCTAGCTTTCTTAGGGGTACTAGTAAAAATATATCATAGAATAAGACAATTTGAGTACATCTGGTTACCTATTAAACCTTGTATAAGGTGCTGTCTTATCAACAAGACAATGTCATAGTAGTCTTGAACTCTTAGAATGCTTTATTATGAATAATTATATATTGCTTACTGCTTGACCATATAAGGGGAACAATGTTTATGTGTAAGTGTTTATATGCCATATTGTACTAGTTGTCCATTGTACTGATATTGAAATGCAGGACTATGTAAACAATAATGTATTACTGACAGGCAAGGTGCATCTTTGCTGCTTACGTTATTCCCACCCAGGATGAGTAAGCCTGTAATGTGGTTTAAACAAATTTTTTGTGACTACTGCTAATATACATAGGCTACATGTTATCTGAATAATGAGAGCATACACAGAGGATACAGGTCAGACTGGGTATCACGTTTGATAAAAGGGACTCCATTACTTGTCTTTCATTCGCCCCCCTCATCTCCCCCCCCCCCACTATGTGGTAAGAGATAGACTATTTATCCTACACATTCAATTTGTTAGCAGAGTTTTGTTGCCTTTGCCCTCCCGTAGAGCCATTATCAGAGTTTGTCTATATATTAGTATAAAGAAGGCTCTCCGGGCCCTAATGTGGAAGAGCCAATTGTGCCTTCTGTATGTGCTTCCTAGCTTTATATGAGTTATCACCACATCCACTGTTATTAGTTCATACTCTGTTAAAGTTGGGAACCCCTTCCGTTCTTGTACCGGTTTTCTGGACCTACCCAAGGTCCTGGTAGTGGTGTGAAGGAATAGGTTAAATATAGGCCCAAAAGTGGCCTAAAGCTTTTAAAAAATCCTCTGATTGTTACTTAAGTACATTGGGGTCCAAAAGTGGCCGCAGCCATTCCTGAGGAAAAAAAAAAGGGGGAGGTTTGGTGTTTGCTCTCTAACCATTATACGCAACATCCTTTCTTTTTTTGTTTTCTTCTTAGTTCAACTTTTTCGTTATATCAAATTGTTAGACTTGAGGTTATGTATGTTACTGTACATCATTGTATCACCTTATGATTTTTGTTATTCTGAGCAAACTGAATTTTGCATCTGTATTGTTGGTCCCTCAATAAAAACTATTTAAAAAAAAAAAAAAAAAAATCCTAATATAGCTACAATATAAATTATAATTATATTATAGCTTTTTTAGGATTAATATTTATTTTACAGGCAACTTTCTATTTATTTTAACCAGGTACAATAGCTATTAAATAGTTAAGAACGATTTGATAGCTAAAATAGTTAAAATAATTACAAAATTACCTGTAAAATAAATCCTAACCTAAGTTACAATTAAACCTAACACTACACTATCAATAAATTAATTAAATACAATTCCTACAAATAACTACAATGAAATAAACTAACTAAAGTACAAAAAATAAAAAAGAACTGTTACAAAAAATAAAAAAATATTTACAAACATAAGAAAAATATTACAACAATTTTAAACTAATTACACCTACTCTAAGCCCCCTAATAAAATAACAAAGACCCCCAAAATAAAAAATGCCCTACCCTATTCTAAATTACTAAAGTTCAAAGCTCTTTTACCTTACCAGCCCTGAACAGGGCCCTTTGCGGGGCATGCCCCAAGAAGTTCAGCTCTTTTGCCTGTAAAAAAAAAAAACATACTATACCCCCCCCCCCAACATTACAACCCACCACCCACATACCCCTAATCTAACCCAAACCCCCCTTAAATAAACCTAACACTAAGCCCCTGAAGATCTTCCTACCTTATCTTCACCATACCAGGTTCACCGATCCGTCCTGAAGAGCTCCTCCGATGTCCTGATCCAAGCCCAAGCGGGGGGCTGAAGAGGTCCATGATCCGGCTGAAGTCTTCATCCAAGCGGGAGCTGAAGAGGTCCATGATCCGGATGAAGTCTTCATCCAAGCGGCTGATCCAAGCGGCTGATCGGAACAGCCAATAGAATGCAAGCTCAATCTGATTGGCTGATTGGATCAGCCAATCGGATTGAACTTGATTCTGATTGGCTGATTCCATCAGCCAATCAGAATATTCCTACCTTAATTCCGATTGGCTGATAGAATCCTATCAGCCAATCGGAATTCGAGGGACGCCATCTTGGATGACGTCCCTTAAAGGAACCGTCATTCGGCTAGTAGGCGTCGGGAGAAGAGGATGTTCCGCGTCGGATGGAAGATGATGGCTCCCGAAGAAAGAAGATTGAAGATGCCGTTGATAGAAGACTTCATCCGGATCATGGACCTCTTCAGCTCCCGCTTGGATGAAGACTTCATCCGGATCATGGACCTCTTCAGCTCCCGCTTGGATGAAGACTTCAGCCGGATCATGGACCTCTTCAGCCCCCCGCTTGGGCTTGGATCAGGACATCGGAGGAGCTCTTCAGGACTGATCGGTGAACCTGGTATGGTGAAGATAAGGTAGGAAGATCTTCAGGGGCTTAGTGTTAGGTTTATTTAAGGGGGGTTTGGGTTAGATTAGGGGTATGTGGGTGGTGGGTTGTAATGTTGGGGGGGGTATTGTATGGTTTTTTTTTACAGGCAAAAGAGCTGAACTTCTTGGGGCATGCCCCGCAAAGGGCCCTGTTCAGGGCTGGTAAGGTAAAAGAGCTTTGAACTTTAGTAATTTAGAATAGGGTAGGGCATTTTTTATTTTGGGGGTCTTTGTTATTTTATTAGGGGGCTTAGAGTAGGTGTAATTAGTTTAAAATTGTTGTAATATTTTTCTTATGTTTGTAAATATTTTTTTATTTTTGTAACTTAGTTCTTTTTTATTTTTTGTACTTTAGTTAGTTTATTTCATTGTAGTTATTTGTAGGAATTGTATTTAATTTATTTATTTATAGTGTAGTGTTAGGTTTAATTGTAGGTAATTGTAGGTATTTTATTTAATTAATTTAATGATAGTATAGTGTTAGGTTTAATTGTAACTTAGGTTAGGATTTATTTTACAGGTAATTTTGTAATTATTTTAACTAGGTAGCTATTAAATAGTTCTTAAGGGTTAGACTTAGCTTTAGGGGTTAATACATTTATTAGAATAGCGGTGAGCTCCAGTCGGCAGATTAGGGGTTAATAATTGAAGTTAGGTGTCGGCGATGTTAGGGAGGGCAGATTAGGGGTTAATACTATTTATTATAGGGTTAGTGAGGCGGATTAGGGGTTAATAACTTTATTATAGTAGCGCTCAGGTCCGGTCGGCAGATTAGGGGTTAATAAGTGTAGGCAGGTGGATGCGACGTTGTGGGGGGCAGATTAGGGGTTAATAAATATAATATAGGGGTCGGCGATGTTAGGGCAGCAGATTAGGGGTACATAGGGATAATGTAAGTAGCGGCGGTTTACGGAGCGGCAGATTAGGGGTTAATAATAATATGCAGGAGTCAGCGATAGCGGGGGCGGCAGATTAGGGGTTAATAAGTGTAAGGTTAGGGGTGTTTAGACTCGGGGTACATGTTAGGGTGTTAGGTGCAGACGTAGTAAGTGTTTCCCCATAGCAAACAATGGGGCTGCGTTAGGAGCTGAACGCGGCTTTTTTGCAGGTGTTAGGTTTTTTTTCAGCTCAAACAGCCCCATTGTTTCCTATGGGGGAATCGTGCACGAGCACGTTTTTGAGGCTGGCCGCTTGCGTAAGCAACTCTGGTATCGAGAGTTGAAGCTGCGTTAAAAATGCTCTACGCTCCTTTTTTGGAGCCTAACGCAGCCTTTATGTACACTCTCAATACCAGAGGTATTTTTATGGTGCGGCCAGAAAAAAGCCGGCGTTAGATTTTCGGGTCATTACCGACAAAACTCCAAATCTAGCCATATAGAAGGTGAAATAACGCAACTATTGTTGTGTTCATTAAATTCCCTATAGCGCACATGATTCATAATCTACCTGTAAGCCCCTTAACCTAACTCTAATTACATAAAATAAAAAAAGACTATCTCCCTAAAAAAAAAAAAAAATCCTAACAACATTAAAATAAAAAATCCTAACATTACATAAAAAAATGCTAAGATTAAATTAAATTAAAATAAAAAATCTAATATTAGAAAAAATAAAAAAATCTAAGATTACAGAAAAAAATAAACGGAATATTACAAAATATCATTTTTTTAAACCTAATCTAATACCCCAATAAAAACAAAAAAAACACCCCAATATAGAAACACAAAAACACTAAACTACCAACAGCCCTTAAAGGGACAGTCAAGTCCAAAAAAAACTTTTATGATTTAAATAGGGAATGTAAGTTTAAACAACTTTCCAAGTTAATTTTATCACCAATTTTGCTTTGTTCTTTTGGTATTCTTAGTTGAAAACTAATTCTAGGAGGTTCATATGCTAATTTCTTAGACCTTGAAGACTGCCTCTAATCTGAATGCATTTTGACCACTAGAGGGCATTAGTTCATGTGTTTCATATAGAAAACATTGAGCTCATGCACGTGAAGTTACCCTGGAGTGAGCACTGATTGGCTTAAAAGCAAATCTGTCAAAAGAACTGAAATAAGGGGGCAGTCTGCAGAGGCTTAGATACAAGATAATCACAGAGGTAAAAGGTGTATTTATATAACTGTGTTGGTTATGCAAAACTGGGGAATGGGTAATAAAGGGATTATCTTTCTTTTTAAAAAACACAAATTCTGGTGTTGACTTTCCCTTTAAAAGGGCCTTTTGTAGGGCATTGCCCTGAAGAAATCTTTTACATAAAAAATATAAATTAACCCTTAACAGTAAAACCCCCCACCCACTCAAAATAAAAAAGGCCTAACTCTAAAAAAAATCTAATCTAACCATTGCCCCTAAAAAAAGCCCTAATCTAAAAAAAAAAACACTTAAAAAAAAAACTAACATTAACCCCCAAAAAAGTACTTACTATTCTTGAAGTCCGGACATTCATCTTCATCCAGGCGGCGAGTATCTTCTTCCAGGGCGGCACCATGTGGAGGGTCCTCTTCATGCGATCGTCCACCGCACACTGAAGATTGAGAAATGCTTAAATCCTATTGGCTGATTTGAACAGCCCCTAATTGTGCAGAACTTTTTTTAAATGGTTTTGTTTTACACCATAAATCAAATTATACTACAGACAGTAATAAATTAACAAAAATAAGTGCATAGCAATTAGCAACATCAACTAGGGTTCTGGGGAAGACAACAGTAGGACAGAAAAAGGAGGTTGTTGAACTGAGAGAGTTGACATTAATGTGAGGTCATAGCAGACCTGGAAAATGGTTTTAGAATTATCTCATTTTCTCCACTGATTCCTCTCTTCAATCTTTCTTTTTACCTCCTCCCTTCTCTCTCAGGCCATATCTTCTCTTTAGACTCTTTTTTCCCCCTTTTTCATATCTCTTCACTCTTTCTTTTTTTTCCCTCTCCACTCTTTCTTAACGCTATCTTTTTCTCCACTTTCACTTTTCCTCTCCAATCTTTCGCTCTCTCTCTGCCCCTGATTATCCTCTCAGAAGTAACAGTAAAATTACTATTGGGATCCCTATAGCCCTAGAGGAATATCATATCCTTGCCCTTTCATGGATATATAATATCCCTTTAGATAATATTTGTAGCAGTTAGCCCAACATTCACTGACTAACTTTCCCTTGCCACTGTTAAATTTCCACTCACCAATGGGGAATGGAAATTTTGAGCCCTGAATAAATATATAAAGGTGAGCAAGGGCTGGGAGGAGCCCGAAACGCGTACAGTAGTTCGCTACATGTGGTGATTTTATATTTTTTGTACTTTTGTGGATCCTGAACTTTTAATGCATTAATAAATTTTAGTTTTATACTATTGCAGTCTGGATATACTTGATGGTTGAGTATGGAGCATACCTGTTTTCCAATATTTGAATTCACCGCCGTGACGGAGGCGGTACTCCAGCACCGTTCACGTGACCAGCCCCTCTTGCCAGTGTCGACGTTGAAGAAATGCCCTAGGTAAGGGCCGGAGCCCTGAAAGTTTGGCCTTTTTGGTTATATATATATATGTATATATGTATATATATATATATATATATATATATATATATATATATATATATATATATATATACATTGAAGGGAGATGTGAGTAAGGTGCAAAAAAGGACCCTGTAAGGCAGAGATAGTACAACCGTGCCGCCACAGACTACCTATCAAAGTTGGTGGGTCCCCAAGACCTCCATCTTCAATAAGAGAAAAATATAGAGAAAAAGAGAGAATAGTAGACAAAACAGGGTGCACTATTAAAAAACTTTCAACTGGAAGGGAGTATAAATTATCCCACCCCCCTATACAAGCAGTACAATATCGGTATAATAACAAATAGCTATCTAACAGTTCTCCCTATAGATAGACTAGAATGTATACCATAAATTAAATTTAAATACAGTAGTGAACAATGTCAAATAGAAACATAACCGTAAGCAGCAAAAAAACACATAGAACATAAAAAATGCAAAGCATAAAAAAATATATACAGTAAAAAAGAAGAAAAAGTATATAAAATAAAAAATAAATAAATAAACAGAAATTTGCAGCAAGCTAAAAATAGACTTAAAAGGTATTAGAGTCTCTGGTCAAATATCAATCTCTTTTATATCAAACACCAGTGAACAGTTGATAGTCATTCGTGATTGGCAGGGATATAAAGATACATAGATTTTTTATGTTCTATGTGTTTTTTTTGCTGGGGAATGATCTAGTGTTAGAATTAAAATGTAAGGTAATTTTTAAAATTTACAAACAAGTGTTAATGTAAATTTATCGTATTCCAAAAAAGTAATGAGGAAGGACTTAACCAATATAGTACATCCTGTTTTATATTTTTGGCATAGGCAGTCGCTAGACTAACTGTTTTATGATATAACAAGCAATTTATAATAATATATCTACCCTCAGGATGTTTAATAATATCAAATGGAGTAAAATAAATATTTCTCTTAATTAGAAAATACACCCTTGGTCGTAACAGTACTGGATACATAAAAATCTGTATTAAAATATCTTAGGTCTTTTACCTTTAACAAAAGGAGCCTCCTGGAGAAAAATTATGTCAATACATTTATCTGTAAAATCATTGTGAGCAGTGGAGTATTTTGGTGGGTTAATTTAACCCTTTAGAATTTTAGAATTAACCGAATGTGGATTAGCTATCAGGGCCACAATAAGTCTAGGGGGACTGTGTAATATTATTAGGTTGGGTGCCAAATGGAGCCTATAAAGCTTATAAATATTTAACCAGGCATGGTGAAAATATCTCTGAAAACTAAACACCATGTAACAATTCTGAAGTCATGCACATTTTGTGATCTTGTTAGACAATGAACTAACAAATTGAAACATATGTATAAACATTTACATTATCTAAAATCTATTCACAACAATAAGAAACTATCTCAATAATAATTTAGCGGTGCTAAAATAAACTGCAATAACTAGTCAGGCAAAGAAGACACATAACATTTGGTAATACAGAGATTCTAAATGCATAGTCAAATTAACTATCAATAAGGCGTTTTGAAAGATTGTATATCACCATATTGTCCCCAGGGGTGCTCAAGTCCTAGGTCCTAGTTTTAGATTAGGTTGATGGTGATTATTTACACTTCTGTTGTATAGGATGAAGCTAAGACCAACACACGTGCTTATCCAAAGTTTTGGCTGTGATAGGAAAGTAGTATCCAAACCTCTAGAGGAAAAAAGGAAAGGCCCAAGCCCTTAAAAAAGTCCTCCAGATCCTTTGGACCACGACAATTGTATGTTTTTTCTTCACAGGCAACAATCAAACTAAATGGAAATCCCCATTTATATGTAATATTTTCATCTTTTAACCACTTAGTAAGATGCAGAATAAACTTCCTTCTTTATACTGTGGCCAGGCTAATGTCCATATATATATTTAAAGTTTATGATCCAAGAGATAAACTCTGTGTGCCTGGCTTTCAGCCAAATATCTTCTCTATCTCTAAAATGTAAGTATGTGAGGTTGACATCACTCAGTGGGGCATTAGGAGATGGCGGTAGCTTTAAGGTCCTTTGTATCATTTCCAAGATGAGAGACTCAGTCTCCAAATCAGACTTTAAATGTCTTGTACATAGGCCTCTAGTTCAGAAAATGATACATATTTGGGGATACCCTTAAAGGGACACTAAACCCAAAAAAATTATTTTGTGATTCAGATAGAGCATGCAATTTTAAGCAACTTTCTAATTTACTCCTATTATCAATTTCTCTTCGTTCTCATGCTATCTTTATATGAAAAAGAAGGCATCTAAGCTTTTTTCTTGGTTCAGAATTCTGGACAGCAGTTTTTGATTGGTGGATGAATTTATCCACCAATCAGCAAGGACAACCTAGGTTGTTCACCAAAAATGGGCCGGCATCTAAACTTACATTTCAAATAAAGATACCAATAGAATAAAAAACATTTGATAACAGGAGTAAATTAGAAAGTTGCTTAAAATGTTATGCTCTATCTGAATCACAAAAGAAAACATTTGGGTTTAGTGTCTCTTTAATGCATATGTTATTTCATCTACCTCTCTTATTGAGGTCCTCCAATTTAATTTGAAGTTCATCAAGCTTGAAATAATGTGTAGATACATTTTGTGACAAATCCTCTATCATCTAAACTGTTGACTCACAAGTTTTTTCCAAGTTATTTATTCTATGGACAATTTCAGTTATACATTTTCTCTTGGCTGCCAGTTTGTTTTGTATGATCTCTTTGAGAGAGTTGAAATCAGCCTTTGTTGGAAGATTGGCAATATCAGCCGTAAGTTGAGCAACATTATCAGGTTTAATGGTTACGTTGTCAGAGGAAGTTTCTAATTGTGAAGGTATCAATTCAGAGTAATTAATATATTAATCTCTGTAGAAGCTGATTCAGATGTTTTGAAAAAAAGCACTAACTAAAACTGTGAGTGTAGGTTGAAACTTAGATTTTCTGTCAAATTTCGAAGTTTTCTTTGATGCAATAATGTGAATAATGAGACAACAGAGAGACAGCTGAGATTGCTCAACGTGGGGAGTGATGCCAGTAGGTATATGTGAAACTGTCTCAAGGTAGCAATGAAAAAGTTAAAGATAGGTGCAAAACTGGATAATTTATATGCATAAAAGAAAAGCACAATTCCCTTTATATACAACCTTGAAACAGGAGGCAGCTACATACAATCACTGCGAGTGTATAATGTATACAATTACATCAATAAATTGCAAAGGTCTAAACCAATGATGGATGCAGGTTTTCTCTAGAGGCTGCACTCACAATACCGTCAGCCTATTGTTTGAAAGGGACATCCTTTTTTAGAACATTAATGCAACACATATTTAGAGCAAAATATAAAGAACACACATTTATGCACAATATTAAATTGAGTTGCATGAAAAGAACCAACTGAACATTTTAGGGTGATTGTACTAGCATAGTGTATTTGAAAAAAACATTTCTACTTGCAGTATTTAAAAAAAGTGTTAAAAGATGCCCAGGATACATAGTCCAGGCTCTCCCATTAGAAGAAAGAGCAATTGTCACATATAACAGTAAATGCAAATGTTACAACTTGCAAGTATTTAGGCATACATGGCAGGCCTGGGATCTGACTCCCCTGAGGAACATGTTTGAGGCCTCCAAGATGGATGGTGCACTTAGGAAAAAAACAGGTCGTATCACCTGTAGAGGTCACCAGTAGGTCCACAAAGTTTCCAGGATCTGTCATGTCACACCAGCTATGTCGCCTAAGTGTCTCTTGGGAGTTTAGACCAAGCAAGAAATAAATGCACTCCATCACTGCACAAAGCTCTCTTAACTCAAGGCTATCTTACAACACAGCCCAGTTCTGCCCCGAATCATATATAAAATGAGAATATAAATAGGAAAAGAAGAAAGGTGAACTTACCACATAATTTGTTATTGTCCTGCAAATCCTGGGACAATTGAAATGTATGCAGGAGTCCTTTTGAATCATTTGATATTCTACCCATGTTAGGGTATGTTTCTACTCCTGAAAGGCAATCTATAACTCATTTATCACCTTCCTATAACCATACTGAAAATGTTATCAAAAGCCTTAAACAAAGACCCATCAATGAAGTCTTTTAAGTTCCTGTGTCATACACTTCAATCTAGTGTAAGACTTCCATCTTGTTGCAATTATTTTTGGCAAGACCAGTACACATAACCATGGCCTTGATCACAATGTTTCCTAAATCTGCTCACGATAACTCAGCTTCAGAATACTGACACACAGAATGACCATTTCATATATCTTAAAGTTGCAGTATAGTTTTTAAATTAACCCCTTTTTACAGATTTTAAAGGAAATATTAATTTACATGTGTGATATAAACCTATTGCAATCTGAATCCATTCTGATCACTGGTAAACCATATAAATTCCCTTTGTATATAGGTATGATGTTATACTGGGCATGCTCAATGATTATACTAATACTTTTAATGTGTTAAACTATATATTGTTTTTTCAATATTTCCATTAACTGATTGAAAAAGTAACGTTTCCCTGCTTGGTGAGATATGCTTTTAAAAAACACTACGGGTTTCTATTAGAAGAAAGTGGTTACAACTCATTTCATTTTCTAAAATGTGATTGTAACACTTTTCATGCTGTAAACAGGGAAACTGTTCCATTACATTAACATATCTGCAAAAATTTTGTGTAAACAGGATCACACCTTCTTGAACGGGCCTTTAAATGGGATTTCAATAATGTAGCCACAAAAAATAAAAACGGACTGTTGTGAAAAGGTTTTGGTAACAAAGTTGCAATGCCATTTGATATCCCTGTCATGATGGCACAATCCCATTTGATAGCCCTGTCATGATGGCACAATCTCATTTGACAGCACAATCCCATTGACAGCCTGTTTATGTAGAGGCCTGTCCCGAAAATGATAATCACAATGAGTGTGAATTAGAAACAAGCAAAGTGATTGCTACATGCCATTTCTATTTGTTGGGGTCCTAATCTCACTGTATCTGTTGTATATTATCAGCTAAAGAGTCTCTACTCCAACCAGTTACTTATTTTACAACCACTGTTCTACTACATGCTCACTTATCTAAGGGAGTTATTACATTTTAGTAAACCTTTACATACAGATCTATATCCTTAGCCAACAGATCTGCTGCTTAGTGTTGATATTAATACACTATTATCTCTCCTTCATACCACTGACTTCACCTTCAGATTTAAAGAAATGGTGACAGATTGGTCAGTACATGTACTGGAAAACCACAGATAGGAATTATCTATGTTCCACAATCTGCCAATCGCCATCAGTTTTGAGGCTCACACCCAAAGCCTAATTCAAGTGAGTTCGTGGAAACCACTCTCCATTGGATGAAAACATAAAGAGATTGATGAGTTGTTACAAAAGTTTCCAGCAAGGGTTATAGCTCACTAGGAATGATCACACACATCTCTGAAATAACTAAACAGTGTTTATCATAAACCTAGTGGCTCTATCTCACTGCACACTTTCAGTTTTTGCTGTGTAGGTGATAAATATTTTTTATGGAGATATTTTTTGCTTATTATTATTTTTTTTTATTTTTTTTTGTATACATTGTCGACATCCATATGTTATGACAACCAATCTATAGTTACGTCACGATAAAATATCAGAAGGTCTCAATACTAATATTTGTTGCGACTGTCGTCGCAGAGTCCTGTGATCTATGCAACCTTCTTAGCCTGTTTACAATTTTCCAATATTTTCTTGTAGTATATCAATCTTTCTAGAGCTTACACAGAGGGCGCTAGATTTTTATCAAGTCTTTGTGTTCTGGGGAGAGACTATACATCCTACATTATCTATCAAGTGCTTAATCATTGGGAGAGATGCTTATGTTAGGGCAAGGAAAGAGAGAATCAGAGGAGGACAAGAAAGAAAGGGAAAGAGAGGGGGAACCCCCTCCCCCCCCAAAAAACAGGTATGTCTCCAGCAGGTCCGCTAGATTGTTTTGTTCCAGATTGCTAACATGTACTCATGAGTGTCTAGTTTGAGGATTTTACTATAGTGGTATCTTTCTAATGTGAGTAACTCTGAAACCTGTAGTCTCCAATCATGTGCTGATGGTATATTTTGAGACTTCCAGCTCATGGGAATAAGTTTCTTCGTCCCCGTCAACATAATCAACAGGAGAGCCAATTTGGCTTTGGCATTTTTTTTTTGGGTAGAGAGCAGAATAACAGACTTTCAGGGAGTTGTGGGATTTGCATTTGTAAAATGTCTGAGATTAGAGAGAAAACTTCTGACCAAAAGGGTTGTAGTTTCGTGCAGAACCACCATATGTGGAGAAGTGACCCTTCCTCTCTGCATCCTCTCCAAAATCGATATCTTGGGACAATTTTTTGTTCCAGGCAAGGGTATATGACGGGAGAGTTGTAGTGTCTACTGTGGAGGTGAGTTTATATAAAAGGGATATCAAGTGTTTAGGGGCTGCCGACAAGGTGCACAATTTTTCAAATTGTGTAGGTTCCCTTCCTAGATCTTTTTTATATTTATGATGAGAGATATAGTGAAGAAGTTGATTATAGTTCAGCCATGAGGAGAAAATATCCCCATATGCTTCTTTTAATTGTGCATGTGTTTTAAAGAGTTGTTTCTCAACAACGGATTGGCTAGAGCCAGCTTTCAGGCTATATGGGTGTTTGATACGCTGGCTTAGTCTACAATATGTAAGATATGTAAGAACCACGCCAGGGTACCCATGTTATTTAGTGAGAAGATTTGATGGTATTGGTGGACCCATGCTTTAGCAACGGTGTTATGGGACCATTCAACAATATGTTGTAACATTATTGCTTTTCTGTCTGCATTTAAATTTGGGAGTCCCAAACCTCCCCTGTCTCTCGTCAGATACATAGTCCTCCTCAGGATTCTTGGTTTAATGCCTGACCATATGTATTGGTCTATAATTTTCTGTAGCTGACTAAGGTAACCCCCTTGTAGGGGGATGGGTAGTGCTTCCAGTACATATAATATTCATGGGAGGATATTCATTTTGATAACCCCTACCCTCCCCAGCCAGGATAATGGTTTATTTTTCCATATTGATAAGTCTCTCCCTATATCATTTTTCAAGGGAATGAAGTTATGTTTAAAGAGATCTAGCAGCAAGGGTGTTAGGTGAATTCCTAGGTATTTCAGCTTGTTTTGGGCGATGGATATGTGGTGGGTTTTATTGAGCAATTGTATGTGTTGTTTTGGAGTGTTGTTATTTAGAAGTTCTGATTTATTGAGATTTAAAAGGAAGCTGGAAACCTCCCCGTAGGCTGCCAGTTCCCTTAGGAACTCAGGTATAGATGTTTCAGCCTCTGTTAGTGTAAAAAGAATATCGTCCGCATACAGAGCTTGTTTATACTCCGTGTCGCCCACCACTATTCCCTTAATTGTTGAGACTAATTTTTTGAGCTAGGACTTCAATAGAAATTGCAAACAGCAGTGGTGATAGTGGGCAGCCCTGCCGTGTACCATTGCTAATGTGGAAGCTGTCAGAGAGCATACCGTTAAACCTAACCCTAGCATTTGACCTGGAGTAAAGTGCCATGGTCATATTTAGAAATGCCTCTGGGATCCCCATCTTGCTCATCGCCCTTCGTAGGAAAGGCCATCCCACCCTATAAAAGGCCTTCTCCATGTCTGTAGAGAATAGCACCTTCGGGGTATTGGATACTTTTGCGTGATTAATTAGTTGGATAACTTTAGTGGTATTGATGGCCTGGGAGAGCTCCTGTGAGGATATTGGGGCAGACAGTGATTCAGCCGCATCTCTGTCTAAGGTTGGTAGTTTTAACTCAGCAAAGTATTCATTAGTTATGTCCGGGAGATGCGCATTGTCATTATTTGACTGCTTGCAGTCCATATTATATAGTTTGCTGTAATAGTTTTGAAAGGTAGAGGCAATTTTGACAATAAGGTTATCAGGCATCGAGATTGAGTGTATGTACATACTTAGTTGTTTCCTATGGATATTTCTGGCTAGCATTTTACCAGGTTTATTACCCTCCTCAAAATAGTATTGCTTAAGAGATAAAGCATTGCGCTGGTGGATCACTGTTAAATGTTGTCTAAGTGCCAATCTTGTGTCAAGGAGTATATTTTTTATTGTTTCGTTAGTAGGGTCTTTTTTATGATCTACCTCTAGGGTACCAATGGATGTTAATAATTCAGAGTGTTTTACTCTAGCTAGCCTGTTGAGCTTAGACTTGTGTTTAATGAGTAGACCTCTAACAACCAATTTGTGTGCTTCCCATTCAGTGAGATGGGATGTTGTGGAGTGTGAATTAATTACAAAATATTTGGTTAGTTATTTCTGGAAGTCTTCCGTTATTAAATGGTTGTCTAGTAAGGTGTCATCTAGCCTCCAGAATCTGGAAGATACCGGGACATCAGGCCATAAGATCCGACAAGAGACAGGGGCATGGTCAGTCCATGTAATAGACCCAATTTTGCAGGTGTTGGTGATTGCAAGGCCATAAGAGTCGGTAAACATGTGGTCTATTCTTGTATAACAGTTATGAGGGTTGGAAAAAAGGTGTAGTCCCTACCTGGGGGGTGTAGCATCCTCCAAATGTCGTGGAGATTTAGATTGTTCAGGGTAGTCTTAATGGATTTCAGGACAGATTTAGGAGTGCTAGAGAGTCCCCTAGATGAGTGCAAGACTTGGTCTAATGAGAGGTTAAAGTCTCCCGCTAAGTAAGTAATTCCCTGTGAGTGGTCAAGAAGTAAGTTAGCTATTTTTTTTTTAAAAAAAATGCCTGGGCCTGGTTTGGTGTGTAAATGTTCAGGAGTGTAATGTAGTGGCTATAGAGCATACCCTTTAGGAGGAGAAATCTCTTTCAGTGTGGGATATTTGAATTGGTAGTGTTTTATGGAAGAGTATTCCAACTCTGGCCTTTTAGTGAGGACCTGAAGAGGAGAAGACTGTAGGGTATTGTGTGTTATGCCATTTAGGTTCTTTTCCTTTTTGGAAGTGTGTTTCTTGTAGCATCAGTATGTGACTAGTATGAGAGTAGCAGGACCAGCACACACTTGGGGAGTATCCCGTATACCTTATACCGAATAGTCTTAGGTGCACACCTGAAGGACCTCCCTTTCTAGGGTCCTAGTATATATAGTGAAGTAGAAAACTCAGGTGGCACACAAAATATGGCAACAGCGCCTTTATTGAGCAACGTTTTGGGGCTCCTGCCCTTTTATCAAGCTAACAAACAATAAGCCATATAAAACATTTATGTGTACAGGTAACCAATCACAGAGCCATGGGGAGGGGTCAAACAGGAAGTAAGATCACACATGACCTAATATATAGTTATCACCCATCATTAACCCCTACACGCCTACACACCTAATGTGAAAAAGTCACCAAATTAAAAGCAAGTGCAGCAAGTTGCTATATATACTATACAAATGAATCTAAAGCACATATTATTAATGTCATACTCATTGGATAAATGAAACTAAATTAAGCTATATAGCCAACTATGTCCTCGCACTAGAATCAAATGAAAGGAAGCAAGTCAAATTCCCTATTATGCCCTTTGGGGTGCATGGTATCTAGTTTCCAGATCCATCTGGCCTCCCTATAGAGTAAATCTTTAACTCTATCACCCCCTCTGATACGTCTAGGGGCTTGATCAATTACCATATATCTAAGTTGGTTAATTTGGTGGCCTTTCTCTATAAAGTGTGCTGCCACAGGGCATTTCTAAACCCTGTTTTCTAATTTCTAATGGTGGATTTAAGTTGGCATATGTGGTCCTTGACCTTTTGGGTCATCTCGCCTACATATAACAGCCCACATGGACACTTTAACGCATAAACAACATGTGTAAAGTTACATGTGTAGTATCCTTTAATCAGAAATTTTTCACCAGTGTATGGATGAGAAATGCTACCCCCTTTAATGACATTGCTACACTGACCACATCGCAAGCAGGGTTTCCCAAGGAATATATGCCCCCCTCTGCTCTCAGAGACTGGAATGGGCATTGCTCTAACCAATCTTTTACCTATGGTATTACCCCTACGATAGGCTGCTCTTGGAATGGTTTGGAACCCTTCTATTTTAGGGCAGGCTTCCTTCAATAAAGGCCAATTTTTCTTGATAATGTTAAAAACTTTTTTGGCTCATAGCATTATATGAAGTAACAAAATGCATTCTTTTAGTTACAGGTGTAGGGGTTAATGATGAGTGATAACTATGTATACTAGGTCATGTGTGATCTTACTTCCTGTTTGACCCCTCGCCATGGCTATGTGATTGTTTACCTGTATACATAAATGTTTGATATGGCTTATTGTTTGTAAGCTTGATAAAGGGGCAGGAGCGCTGAAACTTTGCTCAATAAAGGCGCTGTTGCCATATTTTGTGTGCCACCTGAGTGTTCTACATCAGTATGTGACTATTTAGTTTGTTGAGATCTCGAAATGCTTTGGAGCACTTCCCGGGATTGTTAAGGCCTTTCGCGTTTATGGTGGTCAGTTGTATAGAGTGATCCTGGAACCTGCTGGTTTTAGAGAACATGTTAGCTGTAGGAAGAAAAAAAAAAGGGGAGGGGGAGAGGGATTAGAGAGAAAAAGAGAAAGAGGGAAACCCTTAAAATAAGGCATACATATAGAGAAAGAGAACAAAAAAGAAAAATTACTCCTGGTAATAAATTGACAATTAGTGTTTGGAAATAACTATAGTAAAGAGTAATACAACTAGGGGTAGTATACCCATTGTAGGTTTACGACATTATAATTTTGACATTGGTGACATTGATGTGGCAATATGGGATTTAGGAAAAAGGGGGGGATGTAGTAGGGAAGGTTTGGTGAAGGTTGAGGTGTCAAGGTGGGAAGGGATGGTGGAAAGGAGTAGAACCAGAGGGTACAAATAATCATCTTGATATACATGAGAAATACCATAAAATATTAAAAAAACATTTCAAGAGGACCCTAACATTTCCTGAGGTTATTTGCCCAAGACTAGTTTATAATAGTTATTATCATGCGAGAGGTGTTTCTAACCGGTGTAGACTCTGTATGATGTCCCTCTATGCTATTTGGAGGGTCGTATGTTTCATTATACCTCATTACATCTAGCTAAGTCGCATAACCTGCAAAACGTGGCTGGAAAGCAAGCAATGTGTCTAGCTTTTGCACCCTTCAGTAACTGAGGGCCTAAATGTATCTAAATTGAGGGATTAGGTGATATTCTCTCGCATGGTGGGTGTAAGCATAAAATATAGTAGTGGTAATGTTAGAACAGGGAGACAGGAACATGAACAGATATAACTTAACCATATAACATTTTCTCCTTCTACAACACCATGTTTCCTGAAATAGAAGATGAGAGAAACCCTTAACAATTCAGGCTGGGGAGAATGTTCAGTGGCAGGCTTTCTCACCTGCTCCTACAGCTACCTGCTGAATCATATCTCGTCAACGTTACTAATGGGACTTTGATGCAAAAAGGATACTAGTAGGTGTCGCACCAGCCCCCATGAGGGCGATACAATGATCATGCATTCGTCGCTAGTCCCTGGGTAGAGGGCGAAGTTGATGGTGTCCCCTCTATGGGAGCTTCAGTCATGGCTTAGTTGTTGCCAGGTATTGATGAAAGGTCTTTGTAGAACAGTTGGGGATCCATTCCAGGCTTGTATATAAATGTCTTATTATGATGAGTGGCTATCAGGGATACAGGAAAGCCCCATCTGTACCGAATTCTATTCTTCTTCAGAAAAGAAGTGATATGAGATAGGTCTCGTCTCTTATGTAGTGTTACTGGTGAAAGGTCGGTGAATATTTGTATTTCTTCTCCTACATGGAGGATGGGGTGTTTGGATCTGGCGCATTTCAAAAGTTCCTCCTTGTCCTTGAAGCTGAGAAACTTAACAATAATATCTCTAGTAGGGGCTTTAGGCAGCGGTTTGGGCCGTAAGGCCCTGTGGGCTCTCTCAATAGGAATCTCTTCAGCAGATGGGTTACTTTTTATTACTCTGAACAGTGCCTGGAGATAGCCCTTGATCGCTGGTGGGTGGACAGACTCCGTAACGCCCCTTATCCTTAGGTTATTATGTCTGCAATGGTTGTCTAAGTCCTCCATTTTTTCTGTCAGATAGTGGACTTTATCTGCTTGAATCTGTATATCTGTTGTGTGACTTTGGAGTATGGCTGAGGTCGAGGCCTGGCTTTCCTCCAGTGTGATGACCCTACGGTCAAGGGCGCTTAAATCTTTGAGGAGGTCACCAAACAGGCTCCTCATCTCCTGGAGAACTCCATTTATGTCCCCCTTTGAGGATAGATGTTGAATGTCCTCTTTAGTGACATAAACAATTGGGGAGACCTCTTCCTGGTGGATTGAAGCGGCCGTATTCAATTGCTTATTAGCCATATCTTCCTGAGGGGTTACAGACCTTGGTTTGGCTGGTGTTAGATAGTGAATAAGCGTTTTGGAGGTGTGAGGCTTTCCAGTCTTATTCTGCTTCTTACTAGGCATCACATAGGAAGTGTGTTGTGGGAGATAAGGAATTCTGCTCAATCTTGGGATCCAGAGTGCACTATAGTATGTTTCATTTTTAGCCCCTGGAACACAGATTACTGTTAGCTCCTAATTAAGAGTAATGTAGTATTAAATACCAAGGTTTGAGAAAATGTGCAGGTCCTTAGTATTTTCCCACATCAATTTCCACAAGGACCAAAACAATAGCAGGGCTCTTGTTCCCATCAATGATCTCCTAGGATATATTCCCCCCTGACAATGGTAAATCTGCTAATCCTCTGTCCTGCGGTTCAGCAACTGTGCTCTGCGTAAGAGGCCTTAACAATGTTAGTGTATGGGGGAAGAGAAGGCCGCATCACGTGTATTTACCCCTGTGTAATGGAGTACTCCTTCAATTGTAGCGTGCCAGGCTCTCCAAACCCCAAAATGTCCAAGAAAGTCTCTATGTGGGAAATGGGCAAGTGTACAGGTGCAGATTGGCTTACCGCTGTGATGTGGATTGTTCAGGTGCAGCGGCCTCCACTCCGTACAAGTTCCAGGCTGGAACTCCACTACAGCCCTTCGACAAGCTTTCTGGTCTTTCCCCAGCCGTCAGATGGAATGCGTCTCTGTCGCTCTGCTCAGGTCCCTGCTCCAAGCTTCATAATTGCCGTTGTTAGTGGAGAGAGATACTTCTGCCACGAGTCGACTGGCTTTACTGTTTGCAGGTTAGTTTCTTATGCGCTCCCGGCGCCGAGTCCTGCCTGAGGCCTGGTAAGCTTATCGGTCTGTTCATGGAATCGGAACCTGCTGTGGTTTACGTGATGTAATCGTAACTCGTTCGGTGGTATAGTCCTTCTTTCAATCATCAAGGATCCTCTAGTTCTGGAAGGGTTAGGTAGGGGATTATGCCACAAAAAAGCTTTTTTACCTACATGGGTATTAGGAGCCCTTCTAATGTGCGGCCATCTTCCTGCGTGGCCAGACTCCGCCCCCTTGCTTATTATTTTTAACTCAACACTATTGAATGTACTTACTGCTAGAGGGTCATACAGTAAGGCAGTTTTTTTTATTATTATTATTATTATTATTTTTATTTCTTCATAATGGAAAAGTCATACTGTGGATATACAGTTGAAAGATATAATGATATAATAGATGTATGTATTTAGTAATATATTGTTTACTGTAAAAGTTATATAAAGACTATAACACTGCAGTTATTACTGAGTGGTTTTATTAACTGTGTTCCTTCTTTTGCCAGTAGATGGCACTAAAATACTTACTGGTACTAAACTGAGCTTAGTATTAAATGGGCACTATATCTATCAATCAATCTATTTATCTATCTATCTGTCTATCTTCACAGTATATTATATATGTGTGTGTGTGTGTTTCCTTTTACCTTACTTGCACTGAACTGAGCCTAGTATTAAATGGGCACTGTATCTACCAGTCAATCTATTTATCAATCTTTCTATCTTCACAGTATGTATATATGTGTGTGTGTGTGTTTCCCTTTACCTTACTTGCACTGAACTGAGCCTAGTATTAAATGGGCATTCTCTCTCTCTCTTTCTATCTATCATCTATCTATATATCTATCTATCTATCTATCTGTCTGTCTGTCTATCTATCTATCTATCTATCTATCTATCTATTTGTCTGCCTATCTATCTATGTATCTACATAGTATGTATATATGTGTGTGTGTGTGTTTCCTTTTACCTTACTGGCACTGAACTGAGTCTAGTATTAAATGGGCATTCTCTCTCTCTTTCTATCATCTATCTATCTATTTATCTGCCTATCATCTATCTATCTATTTATCTATCTATGTATCTACATAGTATGTATATATGTGTATGTGTTTCCTTTTACCTTACTGACACTGAACCGTTCCTAGTATTAAATGGGCATTCTCTCTCTCTCTCTCTCTCTCTCTCTATCTATCTATCTATCTATCTATCTATCTATCTATCATCTATCTATTTGTCTGACAATCTATTTATGTATCTACACAGTGTGTATATGTGTGTGTGTGTGTGTTTCCTTTTACCTTACTGGCACTGAACTTAATCTAGTATTAAATGGGCATTCTCTCTCTCTTTCTATCATCTATCTATTTGTCTGCCTATCATCTGTCTACCTATCTATTTATCTATCTATCTATGTATCTACATAGTATGGATATATGTGTGTGTGTTTCCTTTTACCTTACTGGCACTGAACCGTTCCTAGTATTAAATGGGCATTCTCTCTCTCTCTCTCTCTCACTCTCTCTCTCTCTCTCTCTCTCTCTCTCTCTCTCTATCTATCTATCTATCTATCTATCTATCATCTATCTATTTGTCTGACGATCTATTTATGTATCTACATAGTGTGTATATATGTGTGTGTGTTTCCATGTACATTACTGGCACTGAACTGAGTCTAGTATTAAATGGGCATTATCTCTCTGTCTTTCTCTATCTATCTATCTATCTATCTATCTATCTATCTGTCTGCCTATCTATCTATGTTCTTACATAATGTGTATATGTGTGTGTGTTTCCTTTTACCTTACTGGCACTGAACAGAGCCTAGTATCTATCTATATGGTATGTGTATGTTTGTATGTATATATACAGGTGTGTGTCTGTGTGCAATATCATTTTTTTTTCTTTTTAATGTTATTCTTTTTTTTCTTTCTTTTTCTTTCTTTTTTTTTAATCAGTTAAAATTATTATCCCCTGTTGTCTCCTATGTACGAAGCCCCAGAAGTGTCACACAAGATTTTTTTTATAAATCGTGAGCAATTTTACTAAAGCATGAGCACATTTTGCTAAATGGTGCGCACATTTTGCTAAATGGTGAGCACGATTTTGCTAAATCGTGCGCACGATTTAGCTAAATCGTGCGCACGATTTATAATCCTCCTATTCCACCTTAACCATGAATCCCCCCCTTTATAGATCAGCCTGCTCACCGGCTACACTTTCAGTTTCTGTTCAGTCAGTGGGGCCTATCTATCAAGCTCTGAACGGAGCTTGATGCCCCGTGTTTCTGGCGAGCCTGCAGGCTCGCCGGAAACAGCAGTTATGAAGCAGCGGTCACAAAGACCGCTGCTCCATAACCCTGTTCACCTGCTCTGAGCAGGCGGACCGACATCGCCGGAATTCAACCCGATCGAGTACAATCGGGTTGATTGACACCTCCCTGCTGGCGGCCCACTGGTGCAATGCTGAATACGGAGAGTCTATTTCTCTCCGTATTCAGCGAGGTCTGGCGGACCTGATCCGCACTGTCGGATCAGGTCCGCCAGACTTTGTTAAATAGAGGCCAGTGTGTTAGACAGACTGGAGACTCAGTACAGACTGACTGGTAAGTAACTACACCTTAGCTTCAGTCACATAGATTTCTAAAAGCCCAATGTTAGCATTATGTTATGTGACAAACAGTACATTTAGCATAAAGCATATTTATCATTTCACAATGCAATTATATTTTAAATTATTGTAGGTGAAATAGTTGTACATAAATGATATTATATTTTAAGTATATATTGAACAGAAATTAATTCATTATTCAGGTTAAAAACTGGATTCTCAAAACAAAATAGTCGTGCTTCCTGTAAAAAAATATGAATTGTACCATTTCAAATACATATTTTTCTGTCATTTCTCTATAAAATGTTGTCACATTCTTCTGTCTTTTTTTAAGCAGGGTAATGTTGGCAATTCATTGTTTATTAATACTATGGAAACATCCAATGTCATTCCACTACCTAAAGAAAAAAAATGGCAGTGAGAACTGTACACATTTTTACAATGCTCTGTGTACAATAGAATCGTGGAAGCCTCTATTATTGTACAGACAATGCAGTGCATTGCAAAGCTTATCCAAAATATAGGGATTGGATCCCAAAGCAGTATAGCTGCAAATGTTTACATTGAGACTACCTGTCTGAGTACAGTGTAAAGTTTAAAGGGACAGTCTACTTCAAATGTTTTATTGTGTAAAAAGATAGATATCACCTTTACTACCCATTTCCCAGTTTTGCACAACCAACATTGTTTTATTAAAGGGACATAATTTTTGTTGTTTTAAAAGAAAGATAATCCCTTAATTACCCATTCCCTAGTTTTGCATAACCAACACAGTTATAATAATACACGTTTTACCTCTGTAATTACCTTGTATCTAAGCATCTGCAGTCTGCCCCCTTATTTCAGTTCTTTTGACAGACTTGCATTTTAGCCATTCAGTGCTCACTCCTCGGTATATTCGCGTGAATGAGCTCAATGTTATCCGTATGAAACACATGAACTAACAACCTCTAGTGGTCAAAATGCATTCAGTTTAGAGGCGGCCTTCAAGGTCTAAGAAATTAGCATATGAACCTCCTTGGTTTAGCTTTCAACTAAGAATACCAAGAGAACAAAGCAAAATTGGTGATAAAAGTAAATATGGAAAGTTGTTTAAAATTACATGCCCTATTTAAATCATGAAAGTTTTTTTTGGACTGTCCCTTTAATATAATTTATAAGAACTAAAATCCATACGGCCAGATTATGAGTTTTGCATTATGAAGGGTGCGGTACTAACTTGCACGTTATTCTCACTGCTCACTTACCTACAGCGCTGGTATTACAGGTTTTCATGAACCCGGCGTTAAAAGGCAAGAAGTGAGGGTAGAGCAAAATTGTGCTCCATACCGCACTCCAATACCAGCGCTGCTTAAGTCAGCGGTGAGCTGGTTGTACTTGCTCATGCACAATTTCCCGATAGACATTAATGGGGAGAGCCGGCTGAGAAAAAGTTTAACACCTGCAATAAAGCAGCGTAAAGCTCAGTAACGCAGTCCCATTGATTCCTATGGGGAAACTAAATTTATGTTTACACCTAACACCCTAACATAAACCCCTGAGTCTAAACACCCCTAATCTTACACTTATTAACCCCTAATCTGCCATCCCCGACATTGCCGACACCTACATTATACTTATTAACCCCTAATCTGCCGCTCCGGACATTGCCACCACCTACATTATACAGTACTTATGAACCTCTAATCTGCTACCCCCAACATCGCTGACACCTACATTATATTTATTAACCCCTAATCTGCTGCTCACAACATCGCCGACACCTACATAATGTTATGAACCCCTAATCTGCCGCCCCCAATGTCGCCACCACTATAATAAACATATTAACCTCTAAACCGCTGTACTCCCGCATCGCAAACACTAGTTAAATATGATTAACCCCTAATCTTGCGTCCCTAACATCGCTGCCACCTGCCTACATTTATTAACCCCTTATCTGCCACCCCAACGTCGCCGCCACAATATTATATTTATTTATTAACCCCTAAATCTAAGTCTAACCCTAACACCCCCTAACTTAAATATAATTAAAATAAATCAAAATAAGACCTACAATTATTACCTAAATTATTCCTATTTTAAACTAAATACTTACCTGTAAAATAAAGCCTAAGCTAGCTACAATATAACTAATAGTTACATTGCATCTAGCTTAGGGTTTATTTTTATTTTACAGGCAGGTTTGTATTTATTTTAACTAGGTACAATAGTTACTAAATAGTTATTAACTATTTAATAACTACCTAGCTAAAATAAATACAAATTTACCTGTAAAATAAAACCTAACCTAAGTTACACTAACACCTAACACTACACTACAATTAAATAAATTACCTAAATTAAATACAATTAAATAAATTAAATACAATTAGCTAAATTACAAAAAAAAAACACTAAATTACAGAAAATAACAACTAATTACAAGATATTTAAACTAATTACACCTAATCTAATATCCCTATCAAAATAAAAAAAGCCCACCCAAAATAATAAAAAACCTAGCCTAAACTAAACTACCAATAGCCCTTAAAAGGGCCTTTTGCGGGGAATTGCACCAAAGAAATCAGCTCTTTTACCTGTAAAAAAAATACACACACCCCCCCCCAACAGTAAAACCCACCACCCACACAACCAATCCCCCAAATAAAACCCTAACTAAATAAACCTAAGCTCCCCATTGCCCTGAAAAGGGAATTTGGATGGGCATTGCCCTTTAAAGGGTATTTAGCTCTATTGCGGCAAAAAACCCTAACCTAAAAATAAAACCCACCCAATACACCCTTAAAAAATTCTAACACTAACCCCCGAAGATCCACTTACCGGGAGAAGTCTTCATCCAAGCGGCAAGATGTCCTCAACGAAGCTGGCAGAAGTGGTACTCCAAACAGGCAGAACTTCAATCCTATTGCCTGATCCAATCAGCCAATCGCATTGAGCTTGCATTCTATTGGCTGATTGGAACAGCCAATAGAATACGAGCTCAATCCTATTAGCTGATTGGATCAGCCTATAGTATTTTTTCAACCTTAATTCTGATTGGCTGATAGAATTCTATCAGCCAATCGGAATCTAAGGGACGCAATCTTGGATGACGTCATTTAGGAACCTTCATTCAGCAAGAAGCCGTCAAATGAAGAGGATGCTCCGCGTCGGATGTCTTTAAGATGGACCCGCTCCTCGCCGGATGGATGAAGACTTCTCCCAGTAAGTGAATCTTCGGGGGTTAGTGTTAGGATTTTTTAAGGGTGTATTGGGTAGGTTTTATTTTCAGGTTAGGGCTTTGGGCCGCAATAGAGCTAAATGCCCTTTTAAGGGCAATGCCCATCAAAATGCCCTTTTCAGGGCAATGGGGAGCTTAGGTTTTTTAGTTAGGGTTTTATTTGGGGGGTTGGTTGTGTGGGTGGTGGGTTTTACTGTTGGGGGGTGTTTGTATTTTTTTTTTTACTGGTAAAAGAGTTGATTTCTTTGGGGCAATGCCCCTTAAAAGACCCTTTTAAGGGCTATTGGTAGTTTAGTTTAGGCTTGTGTTTTGTTTTGTTTTTGGGTGGGCTTTTTTATTTTAATAGGGCTATTAGATTAGGTGTAATTAGTTTAAATATCTTGTAATTTGTTTTTTATTTTCTGTAATTTAGTGTTTTGGGTTTTTTGTAATTAAGCTAATTGTATTTAATTTATTTAATTGTATTTAATTTAGGTAATGTATTTAAGCCAAAAAAGTGTGCGGTGCCCCTAAATCTGCAAGACTCGTAATACCAGCGGTAGTAAAAAAGTAGCGTTATAAGGCTTAACCCTGCTTTTTTACTCAGAACGCAAGACTCATTTTATAAGTTTTTCGCAGCAAGACAAAAGCTAGTTAATGTGTACCATATAGATAACACTGAGCTGACTCTCATAGAATCGTGAGTGATCACTGATTGGCTAAATTCAAGTATGCCCACACCTCTGAGATAGGAGGATTGGTGCAAACCTTAGATACAAAGTAATCACAGATTATTTAGCATTGTATTGTGACAGGATAAATATGCTTTGTGAGCATTGAAATGTACTGTTTGTCACATAACATAATGCAAACATGGGCTTTTAGAAATCCATGTGACTGAAGCTGAGGTGCACAGTTACTTGCTACCAGCTTGTGCTGAAACTCACTGATACATAGAGCTCAATTTATCACAATCAAGGGGCGGACAGGGGTGGACATATTTGCCCCTGTCTGCCCCAACTTTCCTCTGCTGGGCAGCAATATGCTGCTGGAATTTTGCACACAAGTGCTATTTTGCGCTCGCCTGCAATCCCGCAACCTACTCACACACAGCCAATCTGTCAGGGTTTTTTCCCTGCTTTGTTTGCCATGTGCTGCTGGCAGCCATTTTACTCACCTCTCTTACTGAATCTGGTACAGAGTGTGTGATGCTGGTCATTTCCTGCACGCCCTCTTATAGCCAGACTGGTAAACATCATCCGTATGAGACAGATTGCAGTCTCAGAATTGTGATGTCATCACTTATTATTTAAAGGGCCTGTTCAGTATGCTTTGCCCTTGCATTGTCTCAGCCCCGTTTGTAAGTTCCTATGTTCCAGTTCCTGTGTATTACCCCGGCTGTCTGACGTCCCTTCTGGTTCCTGATCCATGGCTTGTTCCTGACTCTGCTGTTCTCCTTGTTCCTAATTCCGGCTCGTCTGACTACTCACTTTGGCTCCTGACTTGGCTCGTCTGACTACAAGCTCTGACTTTGACTCCTGGCTTGTTATTTGACTTGTGGACTTCCTATTATTTTTTGCTATTAATAAAGGTGTGATTATTTTTGCACTTCTCGTCTCAGTCTGATTCCTGGCACCCTGACACAATCACGCACGGGCAGGAGCTGTGAATCTCCCTGGTCGGACAAGGAAAAGAGCATAGGGAAGCAGCGGTCTCATGGCCACTGCTTGATAAATCATGACTGCAGGTTCTCTTGTGAGAAGCTGCGTTCATAGGGAAGAGAAGGGCTTGATAAATCAAGCCCATAGTGATGTCCAGTTCATGAACGATGCAGTAGAATTACATAATCAACAAGTGCAAAATAAAAAGACAATGCAAAAACACCTACTCTGAATTTCAAATAAGCAGTAGATTTTTTTTTGACAAATTAATTTTTTCTCTCATATACCGGCCCCCTGTATCATGTGACAGACGTCAGCCAATCACAGACTAGTATACGTATACCATGTGAGCTTGTGCACATACTCAGTAGGATTTTGTTCCCCAGAAAGTGTGCATATAAAAAGACTGTGCACAATTTGATAATGGAAGTAAATTGGAAAGTGTCTTAAAACTGCTGCTCTGTCTGAATCATAAAAGGTTATTTTGACTTGAGTGTCCCATTTAACTAACTCCTTTGCAATGAAACAGTACACTGATTCAAATATCAGATCACAGCAGTAATCAATAGACCCCTGACTTTACCCCTAACTGCACCTTAAATTATCCATTACTGTCTCTTACTATAAATATTTCTCACTATAACTTAACCCTAAGACCTCTGTTAACCCTAACTTCCCCTAAATTAACCCCAAATATTGCTGTGGAGCTCTGGTATAATAGTTATTGTGTTAATGAAGGGCCACAAAGCTAATAAGGGAATTGGAGAAATTAACCTATGAGGAGAGGCTAGCCAAACTGGGTCTGTTCTCTTTAGAAAAAAGGCGCTTGAGAGGTGACATGATTACTTTATATAAATATATTCAAGGCCCATATACAGAGATGGCAGAAGCTCTTTTTATTCCAAGAAAATTGTTTCTGACAAGAGGTCATAATTTAAGGTTGGAGGAAAGGAGATTTAATCTCCTGCAATGGAAACGTTTTTTCACTGTAAGAGCAATAAAATTGTGGAACTCATTACCAAAGGAGGTAGTGAATGCCAATACCATAGATACATTTAAAAATAGTCTGGATAAATTTCTGTATATAAACAAAATTCATGGATATGATTGCTAGTATTAAATGGGTCACATTTTAATGGGGTTATTTAAGCTTAACTGGAGCTTTTTGTAAGTATTTTAGATTTGTATAGGTTGAACTCGATGGACTTCAGTCTTTTTTCAACCTTATCTACTATGTTACTATGTTACTAATGTAAATGTATTATAATACCTATTAGGTAAATAAAGTGGGTATCACTTCCCTGTGTATGATCATGGATAACCAGTCTTTTGTTAGATATACAACTATTAGGCAAATACAACAGTACAAAATGCAGCATAGTATGTTCTATGCACTGTATTGGAACCCACACAATATATGCAGCATACTCTGTTCTATGCACCCTGTTGTATGTATTTGCCTTGGTTTATCATATACAATAAAAGACTGGTTATCCACATGATATGGGTAAGAAATAGATGTAACGTTGCATTGTGTGTCAGGACGAGTCTGATAGGGACTCAGGAATCAGCCTCATCCCTCATGACTCAGGAATCTGCGCCTCGTCCCTCATGCATCACATGCCCAACAAGTGAACTGATGAATTCAAGAATTGGTTACAGTTAAATGAACCGTCCGAAATGTACTGACTCATCAAGTTGAATCAGTCTTCCCATCTCTACTGACACACTGAACTGAACTGAAAGAACTAGTAGCTGTTGGGTGGGAGCTCCTCCTTCTGTAGATAGGTCATCAAAACATGACTACCTAGAGGAAGAGCAGGCTGATCTGTAAGGGGGAGAATTCACGCTTAAAGGGACAGTATACACCAATTTTCATATAACTGCATGTAATAAAATAGACACTAGTATAAAGAAAAATATGCAGAGATACTGATCTAAAAAACATAAATTATGCTTACCTGATAATTTTCTTTTCTTCTGACTGGGAGAGTCCACAGCTGCATTCATTACTTTTGGGAATTCAGAACCTGGCTATCAGGAGGAGTCAAAGACACCCCAGCCAAAGGCTTAAATACCTCCCACACTTCCCTCATCCCCCAGTCATTCTGCCAAGGGAACAAGAAACAGTAAGAGAAATATCAGGTGAAAAAAAGGTGCCAGAAGAATAAAAAACTAAAACACGGCCGCCCCACATAAAAAACGTGGGAGGGGAGTTGTGGACTCTCCCCATCAGAAGAAAAGAAAATTATCAGGTAAGCATAATTTATGTTTTTCTTCTTAAACGGGGAGAGTCCACAGCTGCATTCATTACTTTTGGAAAAACAATACCCAAGCTATAGAAGACACTGAATGCAAAAAAAGGGTGGGTAGATGAGACGGCCCATTCGAAGGACACCACAGCCTGAAATTACCCAAACCAGACAAAAAAAAACTGTTGTACAGAACAGAAGGATAAAAACTGAAAGGACTAAGTAACTGCCCATCAGTTAAATCCAGCAAGACCCAGATAGAGACAGCTCAAAATCGCTAGATTCCACTGAGCACAAAGTCCCCAAAGAGACAAAACCCGCAAGCTTCAAGCCCGTACAATTTCGACATATTCCCAGAAGGGAAAAAGAAATGGAAGGACTCAACAAGAGGAAAGGGAGGAAAAAAACCCTACCCCTATCTGAATGGAAAGAACCATGTAACATCCCAATGAAAACCCAGAGGGACAAGTCAGATCCCATACCTCACACAGAGTGCAGTCCGCATTCAAAAAAGAGCGACTGAGGAATAAACACGGACTCCCCCGAACTGCCTAAAAATAGCACCATAAGAACTTATCGTGCTCCAGTATGAAACCCCCATCTCCAACGCAGCGCAAGCTAGGAACTGCACCAGGACTCTCACAGAGGAAACCTTCCAAGAAGTGCAGGAACCCACTCCCTCCCAGGCAAAAAGAGGAAAAGCAGAAAATCATCCAAAACGCAGCAGAGAACAGCTCCCTGCTGATTAAAAAACTCTGCTAAACTCCACCTATGGAGATTTGGAGCAAAAATGTGGTCAAAGCTCAACCGAGTCAACAGACCTCAGACCGCTAAAAGGATAACCAGCACCAGCAGCTGGATTTGAACCAACAACCTTTGAGTTGCAAAGCCACAAAGCCAACCATTAGGCTACATGGGCTGCTTCATCAAGGCAATGGACCCAGCACCAAAACGACTGGTATGTCCGAAGGTAGGGAAATAAATAATTCCCCGGACCACCCAGATCTCTAAAAATGAAGGAAGAAGGACTAAACGGTACTGAAGGGTAGCCAAACCCCAACCATATGTAACAATACTGGCATGCTAAATTACTAAGCACAAACAGAACATAGTACGATCTCGGGTTCCAGAACCCAGACCCAGATCCCTTCCCTACAGGAAAGTACACTCCCAGACAAAAGGGAAACCACACTGAAACAACAGTGTTAGTAGGATACCAGAATCTGCTCCTAAATGACATCATTCACTCAAGGCAGAGGGAACCCCCATCCTGGCATCAGATGGATACTGTGGTATACCACAATCTCCCTAAAGGGAGGAGGATGCAAAAGACAACTGCTCACCCACCCACAGGCACGGAGCGTGCATCTTCATACAGATGGCAAAAACAAAACCGTCTGAAGAGGCACCGTCCGGCTGCAACAGCTGGCCCAGTAGACAAAACAAACAGCCAGCGAGCCCACCTCTAGAGTGGAAATAGCTGTAATAAGAGATCAATCTCCTGCTTGCTAGGTAGCTAAACTACCCATCAGGCCATTTCCAAGTCTCTGATAAGGGAAGGAACAATACATGAGGGAGCAAGAGCATGTCTCAGTAAGGACTGAAATTGCTCAGGATCCAACTAGGAGGTCCGGTCAGATATCCTAGACCATGTCCAGAAAGACCAGGCACCCGGAAACTGGAGCCAGCCACAAACTAGGAACCCCTGAGGAACCATAGGGATACCTCATATGGAGAACCCTAGGGGATGCAATTGCAGCCACATCCAAAGGTCCTAGGACACTGGATGTTCACCAAGCATGCCAGAGACAGAGAATATAACTCCTCAGTACTCAAGGGATAATACCCCCAAGACCAACAGCTAAGAAGCTGACAAGAAATAGCACACCTCTGCAACAGAGTCTGTAATATAGTCTCCAAACGATCCATCTGGATCAACCTCCCTAGACCAAGGGGAAAATGATGAACGAGCATCGATATCCCAGGAAACAACATATCAAACCGATATGTCATAAGAAAGGGTAGCTCCAGGTCAAAAGGGAGACCAACGCATTCTCCAGTGCCCCCAAAAACATGGGAGCAGACAAGAAGCAGCATGAGGAAGAAAAGAGGTCAGAATTGCCCAAACTTCCAGAACCAATGACCCAACAACCATCCCCAGAAAGGGAAAAGGAAGCCTAAGTCACCTCGACCCCTTAAGGAAGAGGTACCGAGATCAAAAACCTCAAAAAAAGGGCAGGCCGAAAAGAATACCATAGGGGAGATAAAAAAAAGCCCCAACCTGGTACTTCAGAAGTTTAATAAGTCATCTAAACCTCCAGTCCAATTGGGAATGGAGATTCTAGGTCAGAGGTCAAAGAACCTTTGGAACCCTTCTTAGCAGGATCCGCTTCTGGAACCCCACCAACAATCAGGAACAGGATCAAGAGGACTGAGTACAAACCCCTTGATGCCCCACCCAAAAGAAGCAATGAGAACCATGGTTTTCCTCTCCATGGAAATGCCTATCCAAAGGGAAAGATTATTTGTTCTGAAGGAGGAACCATAGCATAACAAACTCCTCATATGAGAGAGCAACTCCCCACCCAACCAGGTCATCCAGAAAACCAGCACCCGACCAGGACCAGCCTGCTACAGAGGGCACTCCTGAACTGAACTAGGTCACAGAAAAATTGAAATCCCAGTAGGAATTGACAAAGGATCTATAGAACTATGTAACTAACACCTTAACATGCAACTTCCGCAGAAGTGTCCAAGCGACTACAAAATCACTAGTATCCAATTCCAGAGAAGAAATGTTTCCCAAGAAGGAAACTATAACAAACATGAGCTTCCAAAAAACAAACAAATACATCCTAATCAGATCAACGAAAAAGAGGGCAGCACTTGCAGGTGAACGCCCAAGAAAAATGGGAACCAGCCAATCAGAGACCCCAATCTCCCGAAGCTCAGAACTGGAATAAAATACCCCAAAGATAAAAGTAAAAGGGAGACAAGGAGATTAACATCATCCCTCCACGTCTAACCCAGCTTGCCGTCCAGCACGGAAGACCGAGGACCACTCAACCCATCAGGACTGGGATCCTCCAGCACTGCCAAAACATGCCGCAGCAGGACACGAAGGCGCGCCAGTCTATAACGAAAAGCAAGACGTACCTCCACTGGGGGTACTGATGACCCCGAGTATTGGACCCCTAAAGGAAACCACTTCCCCAGAAGGTTGATCTGACCCAGACGATCCCTCGCCTGACGAGCCCTGGTTGACAGAACATGCACAGTATCTCATCAGCATCTCCCTTCCAGGAAGATGTAAATGTGCCAATGCCATAGATATGGCCACCCGGAACCGTGCTGTAACCTCTGGAGGAAACAAGCCGCCTTCTGGAGAAGGGGTAACGGCATTAGGGACACCTAATTGCGTAGCCAAAGAAGGATCTAGGGCACTCACCTCACGGGATACGGGGTCTCCAGGGAGAAAAGAGCACTTTAAAGTGGCATGCAGATCATAACTGATGGACATGGATTACCCAGGACATTTCATACTCTTCGCAAGAAGTAGAATCTGTATCAGAGAAATCCGTCTCCAAAAAGTCAGAATCCTCCATAACTAAGATAGAAATTATGGATAGGAAAAAAAATGGCTGGGGCACTCACCACCTCCTATGACCCAGACAACTAGCGAAACAGACTCTCTCCGTCGCCACGTGGTCAGGAATACAGAAATGGAGACTAGAAAGGTGACCACGCCTGGTCACAAGGTACACCGTGCAGTCCAAAGAAAAGCTCGCCAAAGCCACAAGGGCCATGCAGCCTGCCAAAAAAAGTATTTCTAAGTAAAATGAAAAGATCTTACAGGAATCTATGCCGTGGAACAGGAACACGGCCCTTCAAGTGTGACAGATAGTAGCCTCGCTTCTGACATGGACTTGAGGGAATAAAGCAGGCAGCAAAACTTGTCAACGCTGATTGCTAAGGAGCTGCAGAAAGACTCTCCCTGTATCTCTGGACTCTAACTTTCATCCATGCTCTCACTGAGAGGCTGACAGGACTACTTAAAACTCCAGTCCCATTCCGAAGAGTACTACCCTCCATAAGAGACTATCTTTAATCTTTCGACACTTCTCTGCCAAACTCCTGTGACGAAAGGCAAAGAATGAATGGGGGATGAGGGAAGTGGGGGAGGTATTTAAGCCTTTGGCTGGGGTGTCTTTGCCTCCTCCTGGTGGCCAGGTTCTGAATTCCCAAAAGTAATGAATGCAGCTGTGGACTCTCCCCGTTTAAGAAGAAAATCCAGTATAAAACCTTTTAAATACTGACTTAGAAGCTCCAAATTGAACACTATTGATGAAATTAGCTGGAACACCCAGTGAAAGAGGCTGGGTGAAGATACCCCCCCCCCCTTCCCTGCATATGAAAAGACAGATTAGACTAACAGGAGCCAGCAGTGGTCTGTAAAAGCACGTAAAGATCTGAAACTTTGGGGCTTGGGTAGGAGTCTGAAAAAAAAACTCCCAGGTGGATTGTATAAATGGATAATCTACAAAACATTTATGCAAATAAAAATCTAGTGAATAATATCCCTTTAAGGTGGAATAGAATGATGTGCACACAATCTTTAAAAAAATCTTGTGTGACACCTCTGGGGCTCCGTACCTATGTGCTGCACTTGCAGAGATAGTTACTTGCTTTGCAACATTTATTTCCATCAGGGAAATGTACAGCAACATAAAGAGCAACTTTGTTGATAAACAGAAGACGTTTGCTTACACAGTAAAGACTGACTTAAAAAAGGTTTAAAAGTTCCAGGATATTGTGACAGAAGATAGCCATTTACAGCTCACACTTCAATTAAGTATGTAAAAATCACGCCCTTTTTACAATATCCTTTCTTTAAAGGGTACTACTTCTAAAGCACGTCCTCTATACAGACTGCTATTTCCACACCGTTGTGGTGCAGATGGAAATGGATTACTATATGTTCATATGAAAGGCACAATTATGCAATCCCCTTTTAAAACAGACTTTTGAAGACACCAGTACTGTTAGGGACAATCATGACATTGCAAGTGTGACAATCAAATATTACAATAAAAATAAAACATCCCATTTGTAGATGTTAAGGTCTTGAAGTAACTATAGAAGTATGTCCATCATACCGAGATACAAATGACAATCATATGGCTAATCAGTTGTTAAGGCTGCATTCTGTCACACATGTAAATTAGTATTTCTCTTGCACAGTGAACAAAAGGGGTTATTTGAATAGACCTTTAATGTAACCGCAAGAGGTGTGAATGGGCTACTGCATCAGTTAGTTTTGGGTGACCTCCCAGTTTCTTTTTTGATAACAGGTGCTTAAAGGGCCATTATACACTCATTTTTTCTTTGCATAAATGTTTTGTAGATGATCTATTTATATAGCTCATCAAGTTTTTAGTTTTTTTTAATGTATAGTTTTGCTTATTTTTAAATAAGATTGCTCTGATTTTCAGACTCCTAACCAAGCCCCAAAGTTTTATGTGAATGCCGTCAGCTACCTTCTCCAGCTTGCTCCTGTTTGTGTAAAGGGTCTTTTCATATGCAAAAGAAGGGGGAGGGGGAGTGTCTGATATTTCCCACTTGCAGTGGGCTTTCCACCTACCTTTTCAACAGAGCTAAACTGTTAGCTTCTAAGTAAGTTTTTAAACAGTTTTATACTGGATTTTTATATCAGTATCTGTGCATCTTATTCTTTATAGAAGTGTCTATTACATGCAATTATATGAAAATTAGTGTATACTGTCCCTTTAACTGTGACATGTAAAGGTCTTTTGAAGAACTTTACAGCTGTGAGCTTTTAACAAACTAAACAATATTGCATTGCGATCAGCCGAGAAACTAACACCTAGATTTAGAGTTTTGCGTTAGAAGGGGTGCGTTAGCTACGCATGTTTTTTTCCCCCCGCACCTTTTAAACAACGCTGGTATTTAGAGTTCTCTGAAGGGCTGCGTTAGGCTCCAAAAAGGGAGCGTAGAGCATAATTTACCTCCACTTCAACTCTAAATACCAGCGTTGCTTACGGACGCGACCAGCTTCAAAAACGTGCTTGTGCACGATTCCCCCATAGGAAACAATGGGGCAGTTTGAGCTGAAAAAAAAACTAACACCTGCAAAAAAGCAGCGTTCAGCTCCTAACGCAGCCCCATTGTTTCCTATGGGGAAACACTTCTACGTCTGCACCTAACACCCTAACATGAACCCAGAGTCTAAACACCCCTAACCTTACAATTATTAACCCCTAATCTGCCACCCCCGCTATCGCTGACCCCTGCATTACACTATTAACCCCTAATCTGCTGCTCCGGACACCGCTGCAACCTACATTATATCTATGTACCCCTAATCTGCTGCCCCTAACATCGCCGACCCCTATATTATAATTATTAACCCCTAATATTCCGCCCCCAACGTCGCCGCTACCTTACCTACACTTATTAACCCCTAATCTGCCGACCGGACCTCGCCGCTGCTCTAATAAATGTATTAACCCCTAAACCGCATCACTCCCGCCTCAAAAACCCTATAATAAATAGTATTAACCCCTAATCTGCCCTCCCTAACGTCGCTGACACCTAACTTCAAGTATTAACCCCTAATCTGCCGACCGGACCTCACCGCTACTCTAATAAATGTATTAACCCCTAAAGCTAAGTCTAACCCTAACACCCTCCTAAGTTAAATATAATTTAAATCTAACGAAATAAAATAAATCTTATTAAATAAATTAATCCTATTTAAAGCTAAATACTTACCTGTAAAATAAACCCTAATATAGCTACAATATAACGAATAATTATATTGTAGCTATTTTAGGATTTATATTTATTTTACAGTCAACTTTGTATTTATTTTAACCAGGTACAATAGCTATTAAATAGTTAATAACTATTTAATAGCTACCTAGTTAAAATAATTACAAAATTACCTGTAAAATAAATCCTAACCTAAGTTACAATTAAACCTAACACTACACTATCAATAAATTAATTAAATAAACTACCTACAATTATCTACAATTAAATCAACTAAACTAAATTACAAAAAAAAAAAAAGAATTTTAAACTAATTACACCTACTCTAAGCCCCCTAAAAAAATAACAAAGCCCCCCAAAATAAAAAAAATGCCCTACCCTATTCTAAAATAAAAAGTTAACAGCTCTTTTACCTTACCAGCCCTTAAAAGGGCCTTTTGCGGGGCATGCCCCAAAGTAAACTGCTCTTTTGCATTTTAAAAAACATACAATACCCCCCCAACATTACAACCCACATACCCCTAATCTAACCCAAACCCCCCTTAAAAAACCTAACACTAATCCCCTGAAGATCTCCCTACCTTATCTTCACCACGCCGGGTATCACCGATCAGTCCAGAAGAGGGTCCGAAGTCTTCATCCTATCCGGCAAGAAGAGGTCCAGAAGAGGCTCCGAAGTCTTCATCCTATCCGGCAAGAAGAGGACATCCGGACCGGTAGATATCTTCATCCAGGCGGCGTCTTCTATCTTCATCCACCCGGCATGGAGCAGGAGCATCTTGAAGCAGCTGACGCGGATCCATCCTCTTCTTCCGGTGACTCCCGACGAATGAAGGTTCCTTTAAGGGACGTCATCCAAGATGGCGTCCCTCGAATTCCGATTGGCTGATAGGATTCTATCAGCCAATCGGAATTAAGGTAGGAAAAATCTGATTGGTAGATTGAATCAGCCAATCAGATTCAAGTTCAATCGGATTGGCTGTTCCCATCAGCCAATAGAATGCAAGCTCAATCTGATACCCGGCGTGGTGAAGATAAGGTAGGGAGATCTTTAGGGGCTTAGTGTTAGGTTTTTTAAGGGGGGGTTTGGGTTAGATTAGGGGTATGTGGGTGGTGGGTTGTAATGTTGGGGGGGTATTGTATGTTGTTAAAATGCAAAAGATCTGTTTACTTTGGGGCATGCCCCGCAAAAAGCCCTTTTAAGGGCTGGTAAGATAAAAGAGCTGTTAACTTTTTATTTTAGAATAGGGTAGGGCATTTTTTTATTTTGGGGGATTTGTTATTTTGTTAGGGGGCTTAGATTAGGTGTAATTAGTTTAAAATTCTTGTAATCTTTTTTTATTTTTTGTAATTTAGTGTTTGTTTTTTTGTAATTTAGTTTAGTGGATTTAATTGTAGATAATTGTAGGTAGTTTATTTAATTAATTTATTGATAGTGTAGTGTTAGGTTTAATTGTAATTTAGGTTAGGATTTATTTTACAGGTAATTTTGTAATTATTTTAACTAGGTAGCTATTAAATAGTTATTAACTATTTAATAGCTATTGTACCTGGTTAAAATTAATACAAAGTTGCCTGTAAAATAAATATAAATCCTAAAATAGCTACAATATAATTATTCGTTATATTGTAGCTATATTAGGGTTTATTTTACAGGTAAGTATTCAGTTTTAAATAGGATTAATTTATTTAATAAGATTTATTTTATTTCGTTAGATTTAAATTATATTTAACTTAGGGGGGTGTTAGGGTTAGGGTTAGACTTAGCTTTAGGGGTTAATACATTTATTATAGTGGCGGCGAGGTCCGGTCGGCAGATTAGGGGTTAATAAGTGTAGGTAGGTAGCGGTGACATTGGGGGGGGCAGATTAGGGGTTAATAAATTATGTAGGTGTCGGAGATGTTAGGGGCAGCAGATTAGGGGTACATAGGGATAATGTAGGTTGCGGCAGTGTGCGGTCGGCAGATCAGGGGTTAAAAAATTTAATTATAGTGGCGGCGATGTGGGAGGACCTCGGTTTAGGGGTACATAGGTAGTTTATGGGTGTTAGTGTACTTTAGAGCACAGTAATTAAGAGCTTTATGAACCGGCGTTAGCCCATAAAGCTCTTAACTCCTGACTTTTTTCTGCGGCTGGAGTCTTGTCGTTAGAGTTCTAACGCTCACTTTAGCCAAGAATCTAAATACCAGCGTTAGGAAGATCCCATTGAAAAGATAGGATACGCAATTGGCGTAAGGGGATCTGTGGTATGGAAAAGTTGCGGCTGGAAAGTGAGCGTTAGACCCTTTCCTGACTGACTCTAAATACCAGCGGGCGGCCAAAACCAGCGTTAGGACCCCTTAACGCTGGTTTGGACAGCTAACGCAGAACTCTAAATCTAGCCGTAAATGTCCAATTCAGTTAGAAAGCCTAAAAGCCATTTTGGCAGCAAATAGCTAATGGATTTTGATCTACTTCTTTCTTGTTGTTTTTGCTACTAATGTTTTGCTTCATTTTGAAAAAAAATCTGCCTCCTCCAGTCATATGCTATTTGTGTCATCTCTCCTTCACTTCTCTCACTGTCACCTCTCACACTCAAACCAGACATTTACTCATTATCGTGTGACTCAGTAATATCTCTCTGACTCTCCCTTTCACCTCCCCTTGTCTGTCTGTCACTATCTCTCCTTCTGCCTTTGTCTTTCCCCCCACCTGTCTCTGTGTGCCTATCTGTCCTTATGGTTCTCTCTGAGGACCTGATACTCAAAAACTTGCCAGCATGGAGAAGAATTATGCAAAATCTTTGTGATTTAGACATTATATTGTAGTGTAGGTGTCTCTTCTTCACATCAAGAACCCTGTGTAGTGAGAAAAATAACTTTAAAATTTGTGTTTCTGACATTTTTTTAGGGACCTCACCATACTGATGAGATGTATTAGATAATCTTACCTGAGCGGAGAGCTTTTCAATATCAGGTCCCCAGTTACTATATTTCCTCCTGTCTTTCTCTTTCTCATTATCTCTGCACTATGACTCCTTTTCTTGTTTCCCCAGTCAGTATCTATCCTCTCTAGTTCTCTATTTCATTCCCTTATTCAGTGCCTCTCTACCTTTCACTCCTCTCTCCTTCTCTCCCCTCTCTAACTCTCTTTCCCCTTCTCTCCCCTCTCTATCTCTCTCTCCCTCTCTCCCCTCTGTAAATCTCTCTCTATCCTTTCTAACTCTCTTGCTCCCTTATCTAACTCTCTCTCTCCCATTCTCTCCCCTCTCTAAATCTCTCTCTACCCTCTCTAACTCTCTCTCACTCCCCTCTCTAAATATCTCTCTACCCTCTCTCTCTCTCCCTTATCTAAATATCTCTCATAATCTCTCCTCTCTCTAACTCTCTCTCTCTCTCCTCTCTCTAACTCTCTCTCTCCCCTTCTATTCTATATATAGCACTATCTTTCCCCCTTCTCTCTCATCTCTAACTCTCTCTATCTACCCTTCTCTCTCCTCTCTAACTCTCTCTCTCGTCTCTCTAACCCTCTCTCCCATTCTCACCCCTCTCTAACTCTCTCACTCTCCTCTTATCTCTCCTCTCTAACTATCTCTTTTCCCTCTCTAACTCTCTCTCTCCCCTTCTCTCTCCTTCCTAACCTCTCTCTCCTCCCTATAACTCTCTCTCCCCTTCTCTCTCCTTCCTAACCTCTCTCTCCTCAGTCTAACTCTCTCTCTCCCCTCTCTAACTCTCTCTCCCATTCTCACCCCTCTCTAACTCTCTAACTCTCCCCTTCTCTCTCCTCTCTAACTATCTCTCTTCCCTCTCTAACTCTTTCTTCCCTTCTCTCTCCTTCCTAACCTCTCTCTCCTGTCTCTAACTCTCTCTCTCCTCTCTCTAACTCCTCCCCTTCTCTCCCCTATCTAACTCTCTCTCCCCTTCTCTCTCCTCTCTAACTCTCTCTCTCCCCTCCCTAACTCTCTCTCCTTCTATTCTATATCTAGCACTATCTTTCCCCCTTCTCTCTCCTCTCTAACTCTCTCTATCAACCCTTCTCTCTCCTCTCTAACTCTCTCTCTCGCCTATCTAACTCTCTTTGCCATTCTCACCCCTCTCTAACTCTCTCACTCTCCTCTTCTCTCTCCCCTCTAGCTATCTCTTTTCCCTCTCGAACTCTCTCTCCCCTTCTCTCTCCTTCCTAACCTCTCTCTCCTCTCTCTAACTCTCTCTCTCCTCTCTCTAACTCCCCCTCCCCTTCTCTCCCCTATTTAACTCTCTCTCCCCCTTCTCTCTCCTCTCTAACTCTCTCTCTCCCCTCCCTAACTCTCACCCCTTCTCTTCTCTATATAACATTCTCTCCCCCGCCTTCTCACTCCTCTGTAACTCTCTCTCTCTCTCTAAATCTCTCTCCCCTCTCTAACTCTCTCTCCCATTCTCACCGCTCTCTAATTCTCTCACTCTCCCCTTCTCTCTCCTCTCTAACTATCTCTCTTTCCTTTCTCTCTCCCCACTTCTCTCTCCTTCCTAACCTCTCTATAACCCTCTCTCTCCCCTCTCTAACTCTCTTTCCCCTTCTCTCCCCTCTCTACCTCTCTCTCCCTCTCTCCCCTCTCTAAATCTCTCTCTACCCTCCCTAACCCTCTCTCACTCCCCTCTCTAAATATCTCTCTACCCTCACTATCTCTCTCCCTTATCTAAATCTCTCTCCCATTCTCTCCCCCCTCTAACTCTCTCTCTCCCCTCTCTAACTCTCTCCCCTGCCTAACTCTCTACCCTTCTATTCTATATATAACACTATATTTCCCCCTTCTCTCTCCTCTCTAACTCTCTCTCTCTATCTACCCTTCTCTATCCTCTCTAACTCTCTCTCTCGCCTTCTAACTCTCTCTCCCATTCTCACCGCTCTCTAATTCTCTCACTCTCCCCTTCTCTCTCCTCTCTAACTATCTCTCTTTCCTTTTTCTCTCCCCACTTCTCTCTCCTTCCTAACCTCTCTATAACCCTCTCTCTCCCCTCTCTAACTCTCTTTCCCCTTCTCTCCCCTCTCTACCTCTCTCTCCCTCTCTCCCCTCTCTAAATCTCTCTCTACCCTCCCTAACCCTCTCTCACTCCCCTCTCTAAATATCTCTCTACCCTCACTATCTCTCTCCCTTATCTAAATCTCTCTCCCATTCTCTCCCCTCTCTAACTCTCTCTCTCCCCTCTCTAACTCTCTCCCCTGCCTAACTCTCTACCCTTCTATTCTATATATAACACTATATTTCCCCCTTCTCTCTCCTCTCTAACTCTCTCTCTCTATCTACCCTTCTCTATCCTCTCTAACTCTCTCTCTCGCCTTCTAACTCTCTCTCCCATTCTCACCGCTCTCTAATTCTCTCACTCTCCCCTTCTCTCTCCTCTCTAACTATCTCTCTTTCCTTTCTCTCTCCCCACTTCTCTCTCCTTCCTAACCTCTCTATAACTCTCTCTCTCCCCTCTCTAACTCTCTTTCCCCTTCTCTCCCCTCTCTACCTCTCTCTCCCTCTCTCCCCTCTCTAAATCTCTCTCTACCCTCCCTAACTCTCCCTCACTCCCCTCTCTAAATATTTCTCTACCCTCACTATCTCTCTCCCTTATCTAAATCTCTCTCCCATTCTCTCCCCTCTCTAACTCTCTCTCTCCCCTCTCTAACTCTCTCGCTCCCCTCCCTAACTCTCTCCCCTTCTATTCTATATATAACACTATATTTCCCCCTTCTTTCTCCTCTCTAACTCTCTCTCTCTATCTACCCTTCTCTATCCTCTCTAACTCTCTCTCTCGCCTTCTAACTCTCTCTCCCATTCTCACCCCTCTCTAACTCTCTCACTCTCCTCTTCTCTCTCCTCTCTAACTATCTCTTTTCCCTCTCTAACTGTCTCTCCCCTTCTCTCTCCTTCCTAACCTCTCTCTCCTATCTCCCTCCCCTCTTTAACTCTCTCTCCCATTCTCACCCCTCTCTAACTCTCTCACTCTCCCCTTCTCTCCTCTCTCTAATTCTCTTACTCCTCTCTCTAACTACCCCTCCCCTTCTCTCCCCTATCTAACTCTCTCTCTCTCTCTCTCCTTCTCTCCCCTCCCTAACTCTCTCCCCTTCTCTTCTCTATATAACAATCTGTCCCCCTTCTCTCTCTTCTGTAACTCTCTCTCCCCTTCTCTCTCCTCTCTAACTCTCTCTCCCATTCTCACCACTCTCTAACTCTCTCACTCTCCCCTTCTCTCTCCTCTCTAACTATCTCTCTTCCCTCTCTCTCTCTCTCTCTCTCTCTCTCTCTCTCTCTCCCCTTCTCTCTCCTTCCTAACCTCTCTCTCCTCTCTCTAACTCTCTCTCTCCTCTCTCTATCTCTCCCTCCCCTTCTCTCCCCTCTATAACTCTCTCTCTCCCCTTCTCTCTCCTCTCTAACTCTCTCTCTCCATAGTCAGTATCCCCTTTATCAGCAGTAAATATCTATGCTATCTAGTTCTCTATTTCATTCCCGTATTCAGTGTCTCTCTGCCTTTCACTCCTCACTCCTTCTCTCCCCTCTCTAACTCTCTTTCCCCTTCTCTCCCTTCTCTAACTCTATCTCTCCCATCTCTCCCTTCTCTAAATCTCTCTCTACCCTCTCTAACTCTCTCTCTCCCCTTCTCACCCCTCTCTAACTCTCTCATTCTCCCCTTCTCTCTCCTCTCTAACTCTCTCTCTCTCCCCTCCCTAACTCTCTCTCCTTCTATTCTATATATAGCACTATATTTCCCCCTTCTCTCTCCTCTCTAACTCTCTCTCTCTCTCTCTCTATCTACCCTTCTCTCTCCTCTCTAACTCTCTCTCTCGCCTATCTAACTCTCTTTCCCATTCTCACCCCTCTCTAACTCTCTCACTCTCCTCTTCTCTCTCCCCTCTAGCTATCTCTTTTCCCTCTCTAACTCTCTCTCCCCTTCTTTCTCCTTCCTAACCTCTCTCTCCTCTCTCTAACTCTCTCTCTCCTCTCTCTAACTCCCCCTCCCCTTCTCTCCCCTATTTAACCCTCTCTCCCCCCTTCTCTCTCCTCTCTAACTCTCTCTCTCCCCTCCCTAACTCTCACCCCTTCTCTTCTCTATATAACATTCTCTCCCCCGCCTTCTCTCTCCTCTGTAACTCTCTCTCTCTAACTCTCTCTCCCCTCTCTAACTCTTTCTCCCATTCTCACCGCTCTCTAATTCTCTCACTCTCCCCTTTTCTCTCCTCTCTAACTATCTCTCTTTCCTTTCTCTCTCCCCACTTCTCTCTCCTTCCTAACCTCTCTATAACTCTCTCTCTCCCCTCTCTAACTCTCTTTCCCCTTCTCTCCCCTCTCTACCTCTCTCTCCCTCTCTCCCCTCTCTAAATCTCTCTCTACCCTCTCTAACTCTCTCTCGCTCCCCTCTCTAAATATATCTCTACCCTCACTATCTCTCTCCCTTATCTAAATCTCTCTCCCATTCTCTCCCCTCTCTAACTCTCTCTCCCCTCTCTAACTCTCTCTCTCCCCTCCCTAACTCTCTACCCTTCTATTCTATATATAACACTATATTTCCCCCTTCTCTCTCCTCTCTAACTCTCTCTATCTACCCTTCTCTATCCTCTCTAACTCTCTCTCGCCTTCTAACTCTCTCTCCCATTCTCACCCCTCTCTAACTCTCTCACTCTCCTCTTCTCTCTCCTCTCTAACTATCTCTTTTCCCTCTCTAACTGTCTCTCCCCTTCTCTCTCCTTCCTAACCTCTCTCTCCTCTCTCCCTCCCCTCTTTAACTCTCACTCTCCCCTTCTCTCCTCTCTCTAATTCTCTCACTCCTCTATCTAACTACCCCTCCCCTTCTCTCCCCTATCTAACTCTCTCTCTCTCTCCCCTTCTCTCTGCTCTCTAACTCTCTCTCTCCCCTCCCTAACGCTCTCCCCTTCTCTTCTCTATATAACAATCTCTCCCCCCTTCTCTCTCCTCTGTAACTCTCTCTCCCCTTCTCTCTCCTCGCTAACTATCTCTCCCATTCTCACCACTCTCTAACTCTCTCACTCTCCCCTTCTCTCTCCTCTCTAACTATCTCTCTTCCCTCTCTCTCTCTCCCCTTCTCTCTCCTTCCTAACCTCTCTCTCCTCTCTCTAACTCTCTCTCTCCTCTCTCTATCTCTCCCTCCCCTTCTCTCCCCTCTATAACTCTCTCTCTCCCCTTCTCTCTCCTCTCTAACTCTCTCTCTCCATAGTCAGTATCCCCTTTATCAGCAGTAAATATCTATCCCATCTAGTTCTCTATTTCATTCCCGTATTCAGTGTCTCTCTGCCTTTCACTCCTCTCTCCTTCTCTCCCCTCTCTAACTCTCTTTCCCCTTCTCTCCCTTCTCTAACTCTATCTCTCCCATCTCTCCCTTCTCTAAATCTCTCTCTACCCTCTCTAACTCTCTCTCTCCCCTTCTCACCCCTCTCTAACTCTCTCATTCTCCCCTTCTCTCTCCTCCCTAACTCTCTCTCTCTTCCTCTCTCTCTCTCCCCTTCTCTCTCCTCCCTAACTCTCTCTCTCCATAGTCCTTATCACCTGTATCAGCAGTAAGTATCTATCCTATCTAGTTCTCTATTTCATTCCCTTATTCAGTGCCTCTCTGCCTTTCCCTCCTCTCTCCTTCTCTCCCCTCTCTAACTCTCTTTCACCTTCTCTCCCTTCTCTAACTCTCTCTCTCCCCTCTCTAAATCTCTTTCTCCCCTCTCTAACTCTCTCTCCCCTCTCTAACTCTCTCTCTCTCTCCCCTCTCTAAATCTCTCTCTACCCTCTTTAACTCTTTCCCTTATCTAACTCTCTCTCTCTCCCATTATCTCCCCTCTCTAACTCTTTCTCTCTCCCCTTCTCTCTCCTCTCTAACTCTCTCTCTCTCCTCCCTAACTCTCTCTCTCTCCCCTTCTCTCCTCTATATAACACTCTCTCTCCGCCCTTCTCTCTCCTCTCTAACTCTCTCTATCTATCCTTCTCTCTTCTCTCTAACTCTCTCTTTCTCTCTCCTCTCTAACACTGTCACCTTTCTACCCTCTCTAACTCCCTCTCTCCCCTTCTCTCCCCTAACTCTCTCTCCTTATCGCCCCTCTCTAACTCTCCCTTTCTACCCTCTCTAATTCTCTCTCCCCTCTCTAACTCTCTCTGCCCCCTTCTTTCTTTTCCTCACTAATTCTCTCTCTCCCCTTTTCTCCCCTCTCTAACTATTTCTCTCCCCTTATCCCCCTCTCTAACTCTATCTACCCTTCTATCCCCTCTTTAACGCTCTCTCTCTCTCCCCTTCTCTCTCCTCCCTAACTCTCTGCTCTCACTAACACTTTCTCTCCCCTCTCTTACTCCCCCTCCCCTTCTCTCCCCACTCTAACTCTCCCTCTCTCCCCTCTCTAACTCTCCCTCTCTCCTCTCTAACTCTCCCTCTCCAACTCTCCCTCTCTCCAATCTCTAACTTTATCTCTAACTCTCTCTCTCCCATTTTCTGCCCTGTCTAACTTTCTCCCCTCTCTAACTCTATCTCTCTCTTCCCTTTTCTCCCCTCTCTAATTCTCACTCTCCCCATACCCCTCTCTAACTCTCTCTCTACCCTTCTCTCCTCTCTTTAACTCTCTCTCTATCTCTCTCCCCTCTCTAACTCACTGTCTCCCCTTCTCTCCGCTCTCTAACTCTCTCTCTCCCCTTCTCTCTCCTCTATAACTCTCTCATTATTTCCCCACTCTAACTCTCCCTCTCTCCCCTCTCTCAATCTCTCTCCTCTCTAACTCTCTCTCTCCCCTTTTCTCCAATCTCTAATGCTTTCTCTCCCCTTGTCCCTCTCTCTCTCTCTACCCTTCTCTCCCCTCTTTAACTCACTGGCATCTACTTATCAACCCGTCAACTTACTTGCATTCGATGGCACCAATACGCTCGCCTAAGAATGCCTAACATCGCTGCCAGCTTTTTCTCATCTTTATTGGTATACTGTCACTAAACACCCACACTATACTACACTGTTTTACCCCTATACCGCCGCTCCTGGAGCCCACCACAACTCTAATAAATGTATTAACCCCTAAACCAGTGTTTTTCAACCAGTGTGCCGTGGCACACTAGTGTGAAGTGAGAGATCCTCAGGTGTGCCACGGCAGATTGACAACAGTGCATGGGGTGTCCCTCTTTCAAATTTTGAAATATTGGGAGGTATGTGACAGGCTCATCAGGCTCATCAGGCTCATCAGGCATCATTTACAACCATGACATTGACATTCATTCACCGACAATCATTATGATTGTTTGTAAAAGAATGTCAATATGTCATGTATAGTTTGTAGGAGGCATGGCATGACAGCACAGTACAGTGTGTGTGCATATATACAGTATGTGTGTGTGTGTGTGTGTATGTATATATATATATATATATATATATATATATATATATATATATATATATATATATCCTGTATTAGACTACAATGTGTCATTTTGTAAAATTTTGGGATGGTGGTGTGCCGCAGGATTTTTTAATGTAAAAAAGTGTGCCACGGCAAAAAAAAGGTTGGAAATCATTGCCCTAAACAGCCACTCACGGACCCCACCGCAACTAAATAAAGTGTTTAACCCCTAAACCGCCGCTCCCGGAGACCACCGCCACCTACATTATACTTATTAACCCCTAATCTGATGCCCCCTAAACCGCCGCCACCTACATTATACTTATTAACCCCTAATCTGCCACCCCTGACACTGCCGCCACCTACATTATACTTATTAACCCCTAATCTGCCGCTCCCTACACCGCCGCCACTTACATTATACTTATTAACCCCTAATCTGTCGCTCCCGACACCGCCGCCACCTACATTATACTTATTAACCCCTAATCTGCCTCCCCACCACCGGCACCACCTACATTATACTTATTAACTGCTAATCTGCCCCCCCTACATCGCCACCGCCACCTACCTACATTTATTAACCCCTAATCTGCTGCCCCCAACGTCACCGCCACTATATTACATTTATTAACCCCTAAACCTAAGTCTAATAAATCTAAATAAATATTCCTATCATTAACTAAATTATTCCTATTTAAAACTAAATACTTACCTATAAAATAAACTCTAAGCTAGCTACAATATAACTAATAGTTACATTGTAGCTAGCTTAGGGCGTGATCCGATATACGGCATAGTTTTCAGCGCAAATGAGGGAACCCGCGCCACCCGTAGTTTCACCTCGCACATCAGGGTATTACATATACCCCGCCGGCAGTTGCTAAAGTGCCGTAAGTCGGACAAACTAGCGATGTCCAGAAATAAGCGTAACTACAAATTTCTGGAGTCGCCAGTGGCTTACGGCACTTTAGAAACTGCCTGCGCCTAAAAAAAGTAACTAAAATATTAAATCTCCCGTAACTGTCTAACCTGCCTCCCAAAAAAAAGCCCAACACGTATACCCCTATATCCGCAATCCCCCCTCTCACTCCTAATAATAAATGTATTAACCCCTAGACCGACAACCCCCCACAATGCAATAAGCCTAATTATTAACCCCTAAACCGCCATAGCCCACACCGCAATAAACCTATCCTAGTATTAACCCCTAAACCGCCGCTCCCGGAGCCCACCGCCACCTACATTATATGTATTAACCCCTAAACCGCCACTCCCAGACCCCGCCGCACCTAAATAAAGTGTTTAACCCCTAAACCGCCGCTCCCGGACCCCACCGCCACCTACATAAAATTTATTAACCTCTAATCAGACCCCCCTACACCGCCGCCACCTACATTAAATATATTCACATCTAATCTGACCCCCTACACCACCGCCACCTACATTAAATGTATTACCCCCTAACCCTAACACCCCCCAAACTTAATTATTAATTAAATAAATATAAATAATATTACTATTATTAACTAAATTATTCCTATTTAATACTAAATACTTACCTATAAAATAAACCCTAAGAGAGCTACAATATAATTAATAATTACATTGTAGCTATTTTAGGGTTTATATTTATTTTACAGGCAACTTTGTATTTATTTTAACTAGGTACAATAGCTATTAAATAGTTAATAACTATTTAATAGCTACCTAGTTAAAATAATTACAAAATTACCTGTAAAATAAATCCTAACCTAAGTTTCAAATACACCTAACACTACACTATCAATACATTAATAAAATAAATTAACAATTATCTAAAATAAAATACAATTAAATAAACTAAACTATAGTACAAAAAAACCCCACTAAATTACAAAAAATAAAAAAAAACATTACAAGAAGTTTAAACTAATTACACCTAATCTAAGCCCCCTAATAAAATAAAAAAGCCCCCCAAAATAAAAAAATTCCCTATCCTAAACTAAATTACAAATAGCCCTTAAAATGGCCTTTTGCAGGGCATTGCCCCAAAGTAAACAACTCTTTTACCTGTAAAAAAAGAACAATCCCACCCCCCAACATTACAACCCACCACCCACACACCCCTACTCTAAAACCCACCTGATCCCCCCTTAAAAAAAACTAACTCTAACAGCATTGAAGATCACCCTACCTTGAGCCATCTTTACCCAGCCAGGCACCAGTGGTCATCCGATGGGGCAGAAGAGGACATCCGGACCGGCAGAAGTCTTCATCCTATCTGGGCAGAAGAGGACATCTGAACCGGCAGAAGTCTTCATCCTATCTGGGCAGAAGAGGACATCCAGATCGGCAGACATCTTCATCCAAGCGGCATCTTCTATCTTCATCCATCCGACGAGGAATGGCTCCATCTTGAAGACCTCCGGTGTGGAACATCCTTCTAGGCCGATGACTACCCGACGAATGGCTGGTCCTTTAAATGACGTCATCCAAGATGACGTCCCTTGAATTCCAATTGGCTGATAGGATTCTATCCTATCCTAGGATTAGAATTAAGGTAGGAAAAATCTGATTGGTTGATTTAATCAGCCAATCGGATTGAAGTTCAACCCGATTGGCTGATTGGATCAGCCAATAGAATTGACCTTGCATTCTATTGGCTGATCCAATCAGTCAATCGGATTGAACTTTTTTTTTTGTTCTTTTTTTTTACAGATAAAAGAGCTGATTACTTTGGGGCAATGCCCTGCAAAAGGCCCTTTTAAGGGCTATTTGTAATTTATTTTAGGATAGGGAATTTTATTATTTTGGGGGGCTTTTATATTTTATTAGGGGGCTTAGATTAGGTGTAATTAGTTTAAACTTCTTGTAATTTTTTATTTTTTGTTATTTTGTTGTTGTTTTTTGTACTATAGTTTAGTTTATTTAATTGTATTTTATTTTAGATAATTGTAGTTAATTTATTTAATTAATTAATTTATTGATAGAATAGTGTTAGGTGTATTTGTAACTTAGGTTAGGATTTATTTTACAGGTAATTTTGTAATTATTTTTACTAGGTAGCAATAAAATAGTTATTAACTATTTAATAGCTATTGTACCTAGTTAAAATAAATACAAAGTTGCCTGTAAAATAAATATAAACCCTAAAATAGCTACAATGTAATTATTAATTATATTGTAGCTATCTTAGGGTTTATTTTATAGGTAAGTATTTAGTTTTAAATAGGAATACTTTAGCTAATAATAGTAATATTATTTAGATTTATTTAAATAATGATTAAGTTTGGGGAGTGTTAGGGTTAGACTTAGGTTTAGGGGGTAAAAGATTTAATATAGGTGGCGGCGGTGTAGGGGGGTCAGATTAGATGTTAATATATTTAATGTAGGTGGCGGCGGTGTAGGGGGGTCAGATTAGGTGTTACTATATTTAATGTAGGTGGCGGCGGTGTAGAGGGGTCATATTAAGGGTTAATAAATTTAATGTAGGTGGCGGCGGTGTAGGGGGGTCAGATTAGCGGGTAATACATTTAATGTAGGTGGCGGTGGGGTCCGGGAGCGGCAGTTTAGGGGTTAAACACTTTATTTAGGTGTGGCGGGGTCAGCCAATTGGAATTGAAGGGACGCCATCTTGGATGATGTCACTTAAAGGAACCGTCATTGTTCAAGAAGACGTCGGATGAAGAAGATGCTCCACTTCGGATGTCTAGAAGATGGAGCTGCTCCGCACCAGATGGATGAAGATAGAAGATGCCGTCTGGATGAAGACTTCTACCCATCTGGAGGAACACTTCTGCCCATCTGGAGGAACACTTCTGCCGGCTTCGTTTAGGACTTCAGCCCGGTTGGGTAAAGACTTCTCCTGGTAAGGTGATCTTCAAGGGGTTAGTGTTAGGTTTTTTTAAGGGGGTATTGGGTGGGTTTTAGAGTAGGGTTGGTTGTGTGGGTGGTGAGTTTTAATGTTGGGGGGGATTTGTACTTTTTTTTTACAGGTAAAAGAGCTGATTACTTTGGGGCAATGCCCAACCAAAGGCCCTTTTAAGGGCTATTTGTAATTTAGTGTAGGGTATGCCTTTTTTATTGGGGGGGGGGGGGCTTTTTTTGTTAGGGAGATTAGATTAGGTGTAATTAGTTTAAAAATCTTGTAATTTGTTTATTATTTTCTGTAATTTAGTGTGTTTTTTTTGTACTTTAGATAATTTTATTCAATTATATTTAATTTAGGGAATTTATTTAATTATAGTTTAGTGTTAGGTGTAATTGTAACTTAGGTTAGGTTTTATTTTACAGGTAAATTTGTATTTATTTTAACTAGGTAGTTAGTAAATAGTTAATTTCTACCTAGTTAAAATAAATACAAACTTGCCTGTAAAATAAAAATAAACCCTAAGCTAGCTGCAATGTAACTATTAGGGGCGGCAGATTAGGGTTAATAAATGTAGGTAGGTGGCGGCGATGTAGGGGTGGCAGATTAGGGGTTAATAAGTATAATGTAGGTGGCGGCGGTGTCAGGGGCAGCAGACTAGGGGTTAATAAGTATAATGTAGGTGGCGGCGGTGTCGGGCGGCAGATTAGGGGTTAATAAGTATAATGTAGGTGGCGGCGGTGTCAGGGGCGGCAAATTAGGGGTTAATAAGTATAATGTAGGTGGCAGCGGTGTAGTGGGGGGCAGATTAGGGGTGTTTAGACTCGGGGTACATGTTAGGGTGTTAGGTGTAAACGTTACCATAGGAATCAATGGGATATCGGGCAGCAGCAAACATGAGCTTTCACTGCTTTCCAACTCCCATTGATTCCTATGGCATCCGCCGCCTCCAGGGCAGTGGATTGAAAACAAGGTACGCTGGGCCGGAATAGTGGAGAGCGTACCTGGTAGAAATTTGATAACTAGCAAAAGTAGTCAGATCGTGCCGAATTCACATTCGGAAGATCTGTAATGACGTAAGCATCGATCTGTGTCGGACTGAGTCCTGTGGATCGTATGTTACGTCACAAAATTCTACTTTTGCCGGTCTGTAGGGTTTGATAACTAAGGCGAATCAGGCTCGCCACAAATACGCTGCGGAATTCCAGCGTATTTGCGGTTAACGGCTTGATAAGTAGATGCCTGTATCTCTCTCTCCTTATATCCCCTCTCTAACTCTTTCTCTCTCCTCTCTAACACTCTCTCTCCTTATGTCCCCTCTCTAACTCTTTTTCTCTCCTCTGTAACACTCTCTCTGTCCCATTTATCCCCTATCTAACTCCTTCTCTCCCCTCTATAACTCTTTCTCCTTATCTCCCCTCTCTAACTCTCCCTCTTTCCCCTCTCTAACTCTCTCACTCCCCTTTCTAACTCTCTCTGCCCCCTTCTTTCTTTTCCTCATTAACTCTCTCTCTCCCCCTTTTCTCCCCTCTCTAACTCTTTCTCTCCCCTTATCCCCCTCTCTAACTCTATCTACCCTTCTATCCCCTCTTTAATGCTCTCTCTCTCCTCTCTCTAACACTTTCTCTCCTCTCTCTTACTCTCCCTACCCTTCTCTCGCCACTCTAAAACTCCCTCTCTAACTCTCCATCTCTAACTCTTTCTCTCTTCTCACTAACTCTCTCTCTCCCCTTTTCTCCCTCTCTAAATCTTTCTCTCCCCTTCTCTCCCCTCTTTAACTCTCATTCTACCTCTCTCCCCCCTCTAACTCCCTCTCTCCCCTTCTCTCCCCTCTCTAACTCTTTTTCTCCCCTTCTCTCTCCTCTATAACTCTCTCTCCTTATCTCCCCTCTCTAACTCTACCTCTATAACTCTCTCTCTCCCTTTTTTTTTAACTCTCTCTCCTTTCTCTCTCCCATCTCTAACTCTTTCTCTCCCCTTATCCCCCTCTCTAACTCTCTCTCCCCTCGCTAACTCTTTCTCTCTCCTCTCTAACACCCTCTCTGTCCCCTTTCTCCCCACTCTAACTCCCTCTCTCCCCTTCTCTCTCTTCTATAACTCTCTCTCCTTATCTCCCCTCTCTAACTCTCCCTCTCTTCCCTCTCTAACTCTCTCTCTCCCCTCTCTAACTCTCTTCTCTCTCTCCCCTCTCTTACTCTCTCTCTCCCCTTTTCTCCCCTCTCTAACTCTTTATCTCTCCTTATCTCCCCTCTCTAACTCTCTCTCTTTCTCCCCTCACTAACTCTTTCTCTCTCCTCTCTAACACCCTCTCTGTCCCTTTTCTCCCCACTCTAACTCCCTCTCTCCCCTTCTCTCTCTTCTATAACTCTCCTTATCTCCCCTCTCTAACTCTCCCTCTCTTCCCTCTCTAACTCTCTCTCTCTCCCCTCTCTAACTATCTTCTCTCTCTCTCCCCTCTCTTACTCTCTCTCTCCCCTTTTCTCCCCTCTCTAACTCTTTATCTCTCCTTATCTCCCCTCTCTAACTCTCTCTCTCCCCTCGCTAACTCTTTCTCTCTCCTCTCTAACACCCTCTCTCTCCTTTTCTCCTCTCTCTAACTCTTTCTCTCTCCTAAGAAAAAGGGAAGAATTAACCAATGGCACTACCAAAATATATATATGGACTTCTGCCTAATATAAGGATACTAAAGTAATGTCACTATGAGTTCCAAGGTTGGTGCTGTGTATAATAACGACTATTGCAAAAGAGAGATATGGGGAGCCAAAAAAAATCAAAAACAAAGTATACACTTGTAGCACTCCAGAGTCCAAAATTGTGTTTCAATCACACTTAATTATGTAAAAGGACAATATCTCAATATTAGATATGACAATTGGGTCAGATAGTATGAATGAGTTAAAATATAACTTTTATTAAGAGAAATTTAAAAATGATAAAAAACACAAACAACATACACGTTAAAACTATGTTGAGGGGGCAAATCAGCGGAGTAAATGGAAATGGATGCTAATAATATAGCATCTCCCAGGACTCACTAATAGGTTAATCTAAGTAATAGCTATTGAGGTGGGGACTACTAGCTAAAATGGCTAGCAATCATTAATATATACCTCCAACAATAGCAAAATAGTGACATATTATAGAATCACAGCTGTGGCTCAAAATAGTGTGAGTACCAAATAAAAAAGAACATGAGGTTATAGGGGGTTAAACCCTGTATGTGACTAGGGTTAAACTAACAGAGAATGGCACTGATGAATTATATACAACTAGTGAATTAGCACAAGAGTATATTTTGATAGGTCATTATAAGACTGAGTTCCCATGTGATAACCCTAAAGATCAGTACGTAATGATAATGAGTTAATCCTTATGCCAATATTGGACAATATAATGCCTGTTAGTCAAATGCACCTAGGTGCTGGGAAATGTAAGAGCAATGATTAACATTAGTATGTATGTTATAACCGGATGTAATGAAACAATAGCACACAATGAGTTAATGAAAGTTTAAATTTATACAAACTTGCAATGTGCTTATAGCAGCGGAGTGCTGTTAGTTGGAGATGAAATGTGACAAAGTAACAGATTATGAATTGAATCAGTTTAATGGTAATCTCCTAGTGGTACAATTGCATAAAGTTACAACTTCCAAAAAATAACGCACAAAGCCAAATGGTTGAATATTATTGTATGTATCTAGGTGTGTGCTTTGCACAATATAAAGAAACCGATAGCAGTTTAGGTTAAAAATAAGTATCCAATGCCAGGATAACTTGCCTTTCAGTCTTAAAGCACATCCTTGCTAATAACGTCATAAATGTTTGTTACTTGTGTTAATCTTACAACTAGGATAAATATATCACAGCACTTCTGGGGTTAAATTGTCAGTACAAGTGAATTGACTCACTGTTGAGATATAAATAATACTGGACATTTAATGTGTATTTGAGGATAACTCAAGTTAGAGGTATGGTAACAGCAATATTAATATACCATTCTATACTGAATTGACACGTGTCATATTTATAAAGAATCATAAATATCACCAATGCTTGTGGTACTTGGATTTGAGCAATGTTTAATGGGTTTGAGCTAAAGAGTTAAACAGTACAAATCTTAATAAAAGCCGGAATAGTTATTGTCTATTTACCGATGAGCGTCCCAAATAGACTGTGCATAAACGTGGAAACTACACCGGCTTATCAATGTAAGTATAACAGGTTAACTCCTAAACCCATGTAAAGCTACGATTGTCAGAATAGATTCAGAGTGTCACAGCAGTTAAATCACTGAGTCATTACATAAAGGGTCACGCTGATCGTGCCACCAGAACGCTGCCTAAAACACAGGAGCTCACTAGACTCCTCACCAGTGTCCTCAAGGGTCGAAAAAGCCGACAAGGGGCGAAACATGTCAGGTTGTAGTTTTAACATGTTGTTTGTGTTTTTTGTCATTTTTAAATTTCTCTTAATAAAAGTTATATTTTAACTCATTTATACTATCTGACCCAATTGTCATATCTAATATTGAGATATTGTCCTTTCACATAATTAAGTGTGGTTGAAACACAATTTTGGACTCTGGAGTGCTACAAGTGTATACTTTGTTTTTGGGGTTTTTTGGCTCCCCATATCTCTTTCTCTCTCCTCTCTAACACTCTCTCTCCCCTCGCTAACTCTTTCTCTCTCCTCTCTAACACTCTCTCTCTCTTTATCTCCCCTCTCTAACTCTTTCTCTCTCCTCTCTAACACTCTCTCTGTCCCCTTCTCCACTTTCTAACTCCCTCTCTCCCCTTCTCTCCCCTCTCTAACTCTCTCTCTCTCCCCTTTTCTCCCCTCTCTAACTCTTTCTCTCCCCTTATCCCCCTATTTAACTCTCCTTATCTTCCCTCTCTAACTCTCTCTCCCCTCGCTAACTCTTTCTCTCTCCTCTCTAACACTCTCTCTCTCCTTATCTCCCATCTCTAACTCTCTCTCTCTCCCTCCCTCCCCTCTCTAACTCTTTCTCTCTCCTCTCTAACACCCTCTCTGTCACCTTTCTCCCCTCTCTAACTCCCTCTCTACCCTTCTCTCTCCTCTCTAACTCTCTCCCCTTTTCTCCCCTCTCTAACTCTTTCTCTCCCTTTATCCCCCTCTCTCTCTCTCTCTCTCTCTCTCGCTCTACCCTTCTCTTCCCTCTTTACCTCTCTCTCTTTATCTCCCCTCTCTAACTCTCTCTTTCCCCTTCTCTCCCCTCTCTAACTCTTTCTCTCTCCTCTCTAACACTCACTCTGTCCCCTTTCTCCCCTATCTAACTCCTTCTCTCCCCTTCTCTCCCCTCTATAATTCTCTCTCCTTATCTCCCCTCTCTAGCTCTCCCTCTCTCCCCTCTTTAACTCTCTCTCTCTCTCCCTTTCTTTCTTTTCCTCACTCTCTCCTTTTCCCCTCTCTAACTCTTTCTCTCCCCTTATCCCCCTCTCTAACTCTCTCTATCTACCCTTCTATCCCCTTTTTAAAGCTCTCTCTCTCCCCTTCTCTCTCCTCCCTAACTCTCTCCTCTCTCTAACACTCCCTCTCCTCTCTCTTACTCTCCCTCCCCTTCTTTCCCCACTCTAACTCTCCCTCTCTCTCTCCCCTCTCTAACTCTTTTTCTCTTCTCTCTAACTCTCTCTCTCTCCCCTTTTCTGCCCTGTCTAACTCTCTCTCTCCCCTCTCTAACTCTCTCTCTCTTCCTTTTTCTCCCTTCTCTAATTCTCTCTCTCTCCCCTTACCCCCTCTCTAACTCTCTCTCTACCCTTCTCTCCCATCTTTAACTCTCTCTCTATCTCTCTCCCCCCTCTAACTCTCTCTCTCCCCTTCTTTCCCCTCTATAACTCTATCTCCTTATCTCCCCTCTCTAACTCTCCCCTTCTCTCTCCCCTCTTTAGCTCTCTCTCCCCTTCTCTCTCCTCTCTCTAACTCTCTCTCTCCCCTTATCTCCCCTCTCTAACTATTTCTCTCCCCTTATCCCCCTCTCTAACTCTCTCTCTCTTCCCTTTTCTTCCCTCTCTAATTCTCTCTCTCCACTTACCCCCCTCTAACTCTCTCTCTACCCTTCTCTCCCGTCTATAACTCTCTCTCTACCTCTCTCCCCTCTCTAACTCTCTCTCCCCTTCTCTCTCCTCTATAAATCTCTCTCCTTATCTCCCCTCACTAACTCTCCCCTTCTCTCTCCCCTCTTTAGCTCTCTCTCCCCTTCTCTCTCCTCTCTAACTCTCTCTCTCTCCCCTTATCTCCCCTCTCTAACTTTTTCTCTCCCCTTATACCCCTCTCTAACTCTCTCTCTCTACCCTTTTCTCCCCTCGCTAACTCTTTCTCTCTCCTCTCTAACACTCTTTCTCTTCTTATCTCCTCTCTCTAACTCTCTCTCTCCCCTTTCTCTTTCTCTCTTCTTTAACATGCTCTCTGTCCCCTTTCTCCCCTCTCTAACTCCCTCTCCCCTTCTCTCCCCTCTCTAACTCTCTCTCTCTTCTTCTTCTCTCTCCTCTATAACTCTCTTTCCTTATCTCCCCTTTTTAACTCTCCTTCTCTCCTCTTCTTTCTCCTCTCTAACTCTTTCTCTCCCCTTATCCCCCTCTCTATCTATCTACTCTTCTCTCCCCTCTTTAACACTCTCTCTCTCCCTCTCTCCCCTCTCTAACTCTCTCTCTCCCCGTTCTCCACTTGCTAACTCTCTCTATCCCCTTCTCTCTCCTCTCTAACACTCTCTCTCTCTCTCCTTATCTCCCCTCTCTAACTCTCTCTTTCCCCTTCTCTACCCTCTCTAGCTCTCTCTCTCTCCCCTTCTCTCCCCTCTCTAACTCTTTCTCTCTCCTCTCTAACACTCTGTCTCCTTATCTCCCCTTTCTATCTCTCTCCCCTTCTCTCCCCTCTCTAAATCTCTCTCTCCGTCTCTAACCCCTCTAATTATATCTCTCTCCTTCTCTCCCCTCTCTAACTCTCTCTCTCCCCTTCTCTCTCTCTCTCTCTCTCTCTCTCTCTCACACACACACACTCGCTTCCACATGTTTAAAAATGAAAACAGAATTCAGAATGTGGTTTTTTGTTTTTTTTCCTTTTTTTAAATAAAAACTTTTTTTGCACAAAATATGTAAAATGTGGTGTTGTGTGTGCTCTGTGTGTGTATTGGAAAACAACCTATTCAGGTACCAAACCAAATATTATTCCTATTCAAAGAATATTGATTTTATAAGAACAAAATTAGTGGAAGAAATAGAAGAAAAAATGTGTAGTGCATGTCTTTTTTTCTTCTTTTCTTCCTATATAAGGAATTGGAATATGTTAGGGTTTGTTTGTTATGTTACATGGGATATCATAACAGCATTAGAGGGAGTTGGATTCAATATGTAATACAAGTGTACTAGTTAAAGAACCAGTAAATGCCTTGTAATTACAAGACATTATACTTGTGTTGCTATAGAATAACATACCAGCCAACTTTGAACATTTTTAAAACAAATTAACATCTTTTTTTTACTTGTTTTTCAATAGCCAAAATCTTATTTGGAGGAGCAAATCCTGCAGACATCAAGTTAGTCATAATGCTAGTATAAAATTAATTGGTTTGCAGTTGGTATTAGTTAAAGCCACTTAGGTAAGATATGTAGCAGAGTAAGCCTTGAAAGTGCATTTCTATTTCTGAGAATTAAAAAATCCTCAGTGTTCATAGCTGAATTGCATGAAAGGGGGCAGAACAAATAATGAAAGTATATTGCTAATTTGTTTTGTTTAATAAAAGCGATCAATTAGCACTCTACTGAGTAATACCAGTGCACGCTAAAGTTAAAATGCACTCGTGAGATGGGAGCCTCATTTTGATATATTATACATGTCATGGCTTTGTATTTTTGTTATTTTATTTTTGCAAAATTAATAAAAAATAGATAAAACACATTTACATCAAGTTAAATGAATAGCAGCCATCTGCAGGAAGCTGCTTGCTATGCAATCAGACTTGTTCACATTGCACTGGAGTGATGGGGTAAGGTAAAGTATTATGTTTAATATTATGTGAGTAAAGTTTTAGTTTTTGCAGCCTCTTGCTTCCTAGTGCCCCCGCAATGACTGTGCAGCCCCCTGTGCCGGCTCTGTCAGGTGCTCTGCAGTGAGCAAGAAGTGTGTGAGCCGCTCAGTACGGCTCAGGTTACTACTCACAGCGCCTGTGTCTGAAGCAGAGCTGCATTGCTTTTTCACTGTCTGCCTGAATCTCTCTCTCTCTGCTGCAATGTGAGCAGGCAGAATGGGGCAGGTCGCTTGGAAAGGCTTGTTCCTGTCACTCTTTGACTATAAGACAGAAAAATATGTCATTGCCAAGAACAAAAAGGTGGGGATTTTATTCCGTATTGTCCAGCTGTCCATTCTGGCTTATTTAGTGGGGTAAGAACTATTTTCTCTTTATTGTATAATATTGCTGTGCGGTTTTGCCTTGTGTTATAGGCTGGGATGGCTGTGTGTGCTGGTGTGGGATACCTTATTATGGCACAAATCACTTCTGATGTCTTACAATGTAGCTATAACTTTATAATAGGGATAACGGAATCCTAGGGTAATGTAGATAATTACTGTATGTAGCAAAGACTGGTAATGTGATTCAATTCTGTATTTTGTCACTAGTAAAAAAAGAGAGGAACAAAAGTAGGATTACAATAATTGGGGAGACAGTTTCCTAACTGTCTTTAACAAAGATGAAGCTAGTAACTTTTTCCCTTCTGACTTGTGAGTTTTCTTCTCTATATTGTAATCCATATAGATAATATTATTAACTTTAAAGGGACACTAAACCCAACATTTTTCGTTCATGATTCAGATAGAGTATACAATTTTAAACAACATTTGAATTTACTTCTATTATCTAATTTGCTTCATTCTTTAGATATCCTTTGCTGAAGAAATAGCAATGCACATTGGTGAGTCAATCACATGAGGCATCTATGTGCAGCCACCAATCAGCAGCTACTGAGCCTATCTAGATATGCTTTTCAGCAAAGGATATCAAGAAAATGACGCAAAATAGATAACAGAAGTAAATTAGAAAGTTGTTTAAAAGTGCATGCTCTTTCTAAATCATGAAAGAAAAAAAATTGGGTTTTGTGTCCCTTTAAATTACTTTGAGTCAATGCATGAATTGTATAATAATGCTGTTGCTGTATGAATATGCCTATATTTGTTTTCCTTAATGTTTATCACTAGATTCACCCTGAAACTTCATATATAACTTATATGCACCGGTATCCTGTAAACTGAATACACATAATACAGAATCTTTGCAAAGTTTCAATATGCTTTCAGTTATTTTATTTATATATATATATGCTAATTACTATAGTTTACAAATCTAGTGCAGCTTTTTAAGGAACATAAAACCCTAAAAGCTATTTAGCCCCCTCATCATGTTTTTTATTTTTTAAATTATTTATAAGGGTATTAAAAAATCCTTCATATTAGTCAGAGACTATCATATTTTATAGGAGGCATAAACTATTCCTATTGGTGTATATATTCTTTGCACAATGAGTGTAGTTTAGAATGTTAAAAGTTCAGTACAGTCAGAATTAAACGTTCATGGTTCATATAGAATAAGCAGATTTCAGCAACTTTACAATTTGTTTCTTCTATCAAATTTGCTTTGTTCTCTTAGTTTTGAACACATACCAAGGTATGCACAGTAGCAACAATGGGATATGCTGAGCTGCAGAGAATTGTGGTTATTGTAGCTTCAGATTGTGTCCTGTTTGTTACTGCAGTCTGTAAGATAGTATTACCTGCAGTGGTGTTTTGTTACCTGCAGCTTGACTCTATATATACAGTACAAACATATACACATTATTACTTTAACCTTTTAACGCTGTTATGCCGTTCTATTCCGTCATATTTACACTGGGCTTTAAAGCCGTTATGACGGAATAGAACGTCATAACAAACATCTGTCCTGAAGCCTTCTGTGCTTCAAGGACTTGATCGCGGTCTGGAGGGCGTTCCTAGGGTTGTAGGGACGCCCCCCAGATGCGATCCAATAGGTGTTCCGATGTAGGCACTTTAACCCTGTCACGAAAGGGTTAAACACACATTGACACTACACACACAATGTAAACAATGTGTACACTTACCCCACACACCTGAAAAGGGCACACAGGGCAAAAACTCATGTTAATGCCAGAGGTTAAGTTTCCAACTTGGTAATTCCACAATTAAACTCCCCCCCACCCAAAAAAATGTAATATACTATCATAATGTGATATGTTATTTAAAGGGACAGTCAACACCAGAATTTTTATTGTTTTAAAAGATAGATAATCCCTTAATTACCAATTCCCCAGTTTTGCATAACCAACACAGTTATAATTATACACGTTTTACCTCTGTAATTACCTGTGTCTAAGCCTCAGTAGACTGCCCCCTTATTTCAGTTCTTTTGACAGACTTGCATTTTAGTCAATCAGAGCTGTCTCCATGGTAAATTCATGTGCATGAGCTCAATGTTATCTATATGAAACACATGAACTAATGCCCTTTAGTGGTGAAAAACTATCAAAATGCATTTAGATTAGAGACGGCCTTCAAGGTCTAAAAAATTAGCATATGAACCTCCTAGGTTTAGCTTTCAACTAAGAATACCAAGAGAACAAAGCAAAATTGGTGATAAAAGTAAATTGGAAAGTTGTTTAAAATTACATGCCCTATTTGAATCATGAAAGTTTTTTTGGACTTGACTGTCTCTTTAATTGAGCAGTTTAATTTCAGACTTTACTTGAACTCTGTCATTAACATTTAGTTAAATACTATAGGTGATTTGTTATCTTTTAAGCCTCCTACTTTGTTCAACCTCAGCTGTGGGCTGTGACACGATACAGGAATCACCACTACACAATGATAAAGCGAAGTCAGATAGAAGATGTGGTCATCAGTTTATAGAAGTAGTTTCAGCTTCTCTTATATTTGGAAATTAATGAGATGGGGATATGCTAGGAACAAGTGTCACATGTGTTGTACATGTATGGATGTGGATGTATTTAAAGTGACAGTAAAGTCAAAATTAAACTTTTGGGATTCAGATAAAATACTAACGGGCCGATTATTGAAATCCTTAGAAGATTTTTGATGCGATTCCTAGTTGGCGAGCATTCTTATAGAAATTCACCAGGTAACTAAAAGGCTGGCGAGCATTCTTATAGAATCCCTGCAGGGAAATAAAAGGCTGGTGAGCATTCTTATAGAAACTCACCAGGGAAATCAAAGGCTGGCGAGCATTCTTATAGAATCCAAGAAGGGAAGGGAAATCAAAGGCTGGCGAGCATTCTTATAGAAACTCACCAGGGAAATAAAAGGCTGTCGAGCATTCTTATAGAATCCCAGCAGGGAAATAAAAGACTGGCGAGCATTCTTATAGAATCCCAGCAGGGAAATAAAAGGCTGGTGAGCATTCTTATAGAAACTCACCAGGGAAATCAAAGGCTGATGAGCATTCTTATTGAATCCCAGCAGGGAACTAAAAGGTTGGCGAGCATTCTTATAGAATCCCACCAGGAAAATAAAAGGCTGGCGAGCATTCTTATAGAATCCCACCAAGGAAATAAAAGGCCGGCGAGCATTCTTATAGAATCCCACCAGGAAAATAAAAGGCTGGCAAGCAATCTTATAGAATCCCACCAAGGAAATAAAAGGCCGGCGAGCATTCTTATAGAATCCCACCAGGGAAATAAAAGGCTGGCGAGCATTCTTATAGAATCCCAGCAGGGAAATAAAAGGCTGGCGAGCATTCTTATAGAAACTCACCAGGGAAATCAAAGGCTGGCGAGCATTCTTATAGAATCCAAGAAGGGAAGGGAAATCAAAGGCTGGCGAGCATTCTTATAGAAACTCACCAGGGAAATAAAAGGCTGTCGAGCATTCTTATAGAATCCCAGCAGGGAAATAAAAGACTGGCGAGCATTCTTATAGAATCCCAGCAGGGAAATAAAAGGCTGGTGAGCATTCTTATAGAAACTCACCAGGGAAATCAAAGGCTGATGAGCATTCTTATTGAATCCCAGCAGGGAACTAAAAGGTTGGCGAGCATTCTTATAGAATCCCACCAGGAAAATAAAAGGCTGGCGAGCATTCTTATAGAATCCCACCAAGGAAATAAAAGGCCGGCGAGCATTCTTATAGAATCCCACCAGGAAAATAAAAGGCTGGCAAGCAATCTTATAGAATCCCACCAAGGAAATAAAAGGCCGGCAAGCATTCTTATAGAATCCCACCAGGGAAATAAAAGGCTGGCGAGCATTCTTATAGAATCCCAGCAGGGAAATAAAAGGCTGGCGAGCATTCTTATAGAATCCCAGCAGGGAAATCAAAGGCTGGTGAGCATTCTTATAGAATCTCCCCAGGGAAATAAAAGGCTGGCGAGCATTCTTATAGAATCCCAGCAGGGAAATAAAAGGCTGGCGAGCATTCTTATAGAATCCCACCAGGGAAATAAAAGGCTGGCGAGCATTCTTATAGAATCCCACCAGGGAAATAAAAGGCCGGCGAGCATTCTTATAGAATCCCAGCAGGGAAATAAAAGGCTGGCGAGCATTCTTATAGAATCCCACCGGGCAAATAAAAGGCTGGCGAGCATTCTTATAGAATCTCACCAGCCCAGAGAACTTTAGATAATCGGCCCCTCAGTTTTAAACAACTTTCCAATTGAATTAATATTGAATTATTATTGAAATCCTTAGAAGATTTTTGATGCGATTCCTAGTTGGCGAGCATTCTTATAGAAATTCACCAGGTAACTAAAAGGCTGGCGAGCATTCTTATAGAATCCCAGCAGGGAAATAAAAGACTGGCGAGCATTCTTATAGAATCCCAGTAGGGAAATAAAAGGCTGGTGAGCATTCTTATAGAAACTCACCAGGGAAATCAAAGGCTGGCGAGCATTCTTATAGAATCCCAGAAGGGAAGGGAAATCAAAGGCTGGCGAGCATTCTTATAGAAACTCAGCAGGGAAATAAAAGGCTGGCGAGCATTCTTATAGAATCCCAGCAGGGAAATAAAAGGTTGGTGAGCATTCTTATAGAATCCCAGCAGGGAAATAAAAGACTGGCTAGCATTCTTATAGAAACTCACCAGGGAAATCAAAGGCTGGTGAGCATTCTTATAGAAACTCACCAGGGAAATCAAAGGCTGACGAGCATTCTTTTAGAATCCCAGCAGGGAAATAAAAGGCTGGTGAGCATTCTTATAGAATCCCAGCATGGAAATAAAAGGCTGGCGAGCATTCTTATAGAATCCCAGCAGGGAAATAAAAGGCTGGCGAACATTCTTATAGAATCCCACCAAGGAAAAAAAAGGCCGGCGAGCATTCTTATAGAATCCCAGCAGGGAAATAAAAGACTGGTGATGAGCATTTTTATAGAATCCCACCAGGGAAATCAAAGGCTGACGAGCATTCTTTTAGAATCCCAGCAGGGAAATAAATGGCTGGTGAGCATTCTTATAGAATCCCAGTAGGGAAATAAAATACTGGCGAGCATTCTTATAGAATCCCAGCAGGGAAATAAAAGGCTGGCGAACATTCTTATAGAAACTCACCAGGGAAATCAAAGGCTGGCGAGCATTCTTATAGAATCCCAGCAGGTAAATAAAAGGCTGGCAAGCATTCTTATAGAATCCAAGCAGGTAAATAAAAGGCTGGCGAGCATTCTTATAGAAACTCACCAGGGAAATCAAAGGCTGACGAGCATTCTTATAGAATCCCAACAGGGAAATAAAAGGCTGGCGAACATTCTTATAGAATCCCACCAGGGAAATAAAAGGCCGGCGAGCATTCTTATAGAATCCCAGCAGGGAAATAAAAGACTGGTGATGAGCATTTTTATAGAATCCCACCAGGGAACTAAAAGGTTGTCGAGCATTCTTATAGAATCCCACCAGGAAAATAAAAGGCTGGCGAGCATTCTTATAGAATCCCACCAAGGAAATAAAAGGCCGGCGAGCATTCTTATAGAATCCCACCAGGAAAATAAAAGGCTGGCGAGCATTCTTATAGAATCCCACCAAGGAAAAAAAAGGCCGGCGAGCATTCTTATAGAATCCCAGCAGGGAAATAAAAGGCTGGCGAGCATTCTTATAGAATCCCACCAGGAAAATAAAAGGCTGGTGAGCATTCTTATAGAATCCCACCAAGGAAATAAAAGGCCGGCGAGCATTCTTATAGAATCCCACCAGGAAAATAAAAGGCTGGCGAGCATTCTTATAGAATCCCACCAAGGAAAAAAAAGGCCGGCGAGCATTCTTATAGAATCCCAGCAGGGAAATAAAAGGCTGGCGAGCATTCTTATAGAATCCCACCAGGAAAATAAAAGGCTGGTGAGCATTCTTATAGAATCCCACCAAGGAAATAAAAGGCCGGCGAGCATTCTTATAGAATCCCAGCAGGGAAATAAAAGGCTGGCGAGCATTCTTATAGAATCCCAGCAGGGAAATCAAAGGCTGGCGAGCATTCTTATAGAAACTCACTAGGGAAATCAAAGGCTGGCGAGCATTCTTATAGAATCTCACCAGGGAAATAAAAGGCTGGCGAGCATTCTTATAGAATCTCACCAGGGAAATAAAAGGCTGGCGAGCATTCTTATAGAATCCCACAAGGAAAATAAAAGGCTGGCGAGCATTCTTATAGAATCCCAGCAGGGAAATCAAAGGCTGGCAAGCATTCTTATAGAATCTCACCAGGGAAATAAAAGGCTGGCGAGCATTCTTATAGAATCCCAGCAGGGAAATCAAAGGCTGGCGAGCATTCTTATAGAATCTCACCAGGGAATTAAAAGGTTGGCGAGCATTCTTATAGAATCCCACCAAGGAAAATAAAAGGCTGGCGAGCATTCTTATAGAATCCCACCAAGGAAAGAAAAGGCCGGCGAGCATTCTTATAGAATCCCAGCATGGAAATAAAAGGCTGGCGAGCATTCTTATAGAATCCCAGCAGGGAAATAAAAGGCTGGCGAACATTCTTATAGAATCCCACCAAGGAAAAAAAAGGCCGGCGAGCATTCTTATAGAATCCCAGCAGGGAAATAAAAGACTGGTGATGAGCATTTTTATAGAATCCCACCAGGGAAATCAAAGGCTGACGAGCATTCTTTTAGAATCCCAGCAGGGAAATAAATGGCTGGTGAGCATTCTTATAGAATCCCAGTAGGGAAATAAAATACTGGCGAGCATTCTTATAGAATCCCAGCAGGGAAATAAAAGGCTGGCGAACATTCTTATAGAAACTCACCAGGGAAATCAAAGGCTGGCGAGCATTCTTATAGAATCCCAGCAGGTAAATAAAAGGCTGGCAAGCATTCTTATAGAATCCAAGCAGGTAAATAAAAGGCTGGCGAGCATTCTTATAGAAACTCACCAGGGAAATCAAAGGCTGACGAGCATTCTTATAGAATCCCAGCAGGGAAATAAAAGGCTGGCGAACATTCTTATAGAATCCCAGCAGGGAAATAAAAGACTGGTGATGAGCATTTTTATAGAATCCCACCAGGGAACTAAAAGGTTGTCGAGCATTCTTATAGAATCCCACCAGGAAAATAAAAGGCTGGCGAGCATTCTTATAGAATCCCACCAAGGAAATAAAAGGCCGGCGAGCATTCTTATAGAATCCCACCAGGAAAATAAAAGGCTGGCGAGCATTCTTATAGAATCCCACCAAGGAAAAAAAAGGCCGGCGAGCATTCTTATAGAATCCCAGCAGGGAAATAAAAGGCTGGCGAGCATTCTTATAGAATCCCACCAGGAAAATAAAAGGCTGGCGAGCATTCTTATAGAATCCCACCAGGGAAATAAAAGGCCGGCGAGCATTCTTATAGAATCCCAGCAGGGAAATAAAAGGCTGGCGAGCATTCTTATAGAATCCCAGCAGGGAAATCAAAGGCTGGCGAGCATTCTTATAGAAACTCACTAGGGAAATCAAAGGCTGGCGAGCATTCTTATAGAATCTCACCAGGGAAATAAAAGGCTGGCGAGCATTCTTATAGAATCTCACCAGGGAAATAAAAGGCTGGCGAGCATTCTTATAGAATCCCACAAGGAAAATAAAAGGCTGGCGAGCATTCTTATAGAATCCCAGCAGGGAAATCAAAGGCTGGCAAGCATTCTTATAGAATCTCACCAGGGAAATAAAAGGCTGGCGAGCATTCTTATAGAATCCCAGCAGGGAAATCAAAGGCTGGCGAGCATTCTTATAGAATCTCACCAGGGAAATAAAAGGTTGGCGAGCATTCTTATAGAATCCCACCAAGGAAAATAAAAGGCTGGCGAGCATTCTTATAGAATCCCACCAAGGAAAGAAAAGGCCGGCGAGCATTCTTATAGAATCCCAGCAGGGAAATAAAAGGCTGGCGAGCATTCTTATAGAATCCCACCAGGGAAATCAAAGGCTGGCGAGCATTCTTATAGAATCCCACCGGGCAAATAAAAGGCTGGTGAGCATTCTTATAGAATCTCACCAGCCCAGAGAACTTTAGAAAATTTAATAAAATAAATTAATTGGAAAGTTGTTTAAAATGTATACTCTGTCTGAATCATGAAAGAATTATGTTGGGTTTCATGTCCCTTTAATGTTAGTGCTGTATACTTTGCCAGTAAACAAATGTTATATACATTGCCCTGTCTGATGGGAGTTGGTCTTCTCATGTATTCTCTATATTGCTGCTTGACTACATTCCTCAGAAGATGTTACCTGTGTGGTGACTTCTCTGGTCTCCTCCTCATTCATTCATTCATTCATTCATTCATTCATTCAATATTAATAGCAAACAGCCGAATGATTCTAGTTCTGCAGCTTATTTATAGCGCTCAGGGATATATTACCATATGGATGTTATTGCTACATGAAACCAGTTTCAGTTGTAACTCATCTACCAAAGTAATGAAAATGGCTGAATCAGTAGAACTAGTTATTGTAAGAAATTAAAAGGACAGTCAAGGCCAAATTAAAATATCATGATTCATATGTATAGCATGCATTTTTCAAACAACTTTCCAGTTTATTTCTATTATCAGATTGACTTTGTTTTGTTGGTATTTATTGTTGAAGAGTAAACATAGGTGGGCTCAGGAGCGTGCATGTGTCTTTAGCACTCTATCGGAGCAGAGTTTGCAACAATGTGTAAAATTGCTACATACTTTGTAGAATTACAAACACCATTTCAAGTATCAGAACAAGGAAAAATTAAATCTACCCCACTACCTGAATGTTGGCTTTTACTCTGATGAGAGGAGTTGATTAATTAGTACTGTAGGTGAACAATAAAAGCTGTGTAACATTGTTTATAAATAGGACATTTGTATTTGTTTGTAATCCAACTTTAGTTCCTTATCACCCCCTTTCTTTCTCTTTTATAATTATTTTTTTTATCACTCTCTTGTTCCTCTCATCTTTTTTTCATTTTCTTATTTCCTTCATCTTCCCTTCTCATGTCCTAGAGTGTAAATCTGGTCCTGGTAACAGCTGAATTTCATTGCCACTGTGGAAATAAAATGACAAATGTTTTCGTTCTATTTATAGGCAGCAAAATGTGATCACAGTACTGAAGTTGTTCTTGGTATTTGCAGATATTTTTCAGTGACCAACATTTTCAATCATTAATAATAATAATGAGCTGAATTCCATACTATAAATAATGAATATATTTCTATATTTCTATCTCCCATCTAATCTATCTATCTCTCTATCGCAAACTCCAAAGTGAATGCCCATCACATATATATATAAAAACAAGAAATCCTTCATTGTTCCATCTTTCAAAACAATATTATTGGAGGGAAATAGTATCAGATTCCATAGGCATGGTACTAGTAGCTCTTACATCATACGCATTTTGCCTTTCTCAATTACGTAAGTAACTCGTCTTTCCAGCGTACCATATTTTGTAGTGTAGCCTCACAAGTATAATTACATAATCAGTTAGCTATACACACTCCGTTCATGCAATTATATTTTTAAAATATTACAATCATAAAAAAATTGTATCAGACCAATCACAGCAAAATAATAATAACCTTAACGAGATGTATATTTCATTTAGCCACCAATCAACAAGTGCTACTCAGGTGCTGAACCAAAAATGGGATGGCTCCTAAACTTACAGTCAAATAAAGATACCAAGAGAATAAAGAAAAATTGATAATAGGAGTAAATTAGAAAGTTGCTTAAAATTGCATGCTCTTTCTGAATCATGAACCCCTGTGCAGTGGCTGCCATAGACTGTACATTAGTCATCATAAAGGCTTCCAGGGCTGTAGGAGCCAAGGTATCACCAACACCGGCAACACTGTGCTATTTATGCATTCTACAGCTCTGGAAGCCCTTGCAACAAGAGGCATATGTGTGTAGCCACTAAACACTAGCTAGCTCACAGCAGTGCACTGCTGCTCCTGAACCTCTGGAAGCTTAGAGGAAGCCCGCATTACAGTTGGCTATCACGTTGGGCTGTGATTGCCTAGAATCAACTACAGCTCTCTGTTCCCTTGTTGTTGGCAAATACCGGATACATTTTTGGTCACTTTACAAACCAGCACTATTTTGAGTGCCGAGCTGATTTGGGCTGTGGTGTGTTTCTGAAGGTGGTTCTCTTCCACTATACATACATGAAGTTGTTATGAGGAGCTATGTGGTAATGATTTCCTGAGGTTTGGAGATCCGCTTGAGAACAGCTACCTACCTGCAGTGGGTGGTTCTTTACGCACCAGCAGTAGATCAGTGCCAGGCCGGGTTTGGCTGTGGTATGGTACAGTGGTTTCAATGCCCTCAGCTGTGCACTTTTGTGTTTCAGGAAGGATTATTCAGATTACAAGTGATAAATGGTTGGACTATTTCACCTGGCTCCCCTACATGGGGAAGGGATATTATATCACACTCACATACCTACATTTTAATATTGGCTTCATCTGATGCTTTGTATTGCATTGTATATGCATCATTTTTATATATGTATAACTTGAGTTATTTGAACAAATAATACCATGTGTTGTCTATCTTTATGAAATGGCACTTGTATACTTGTAACATCTAAGGCCATAATGGCTGCAACATCCTGACACATTTTTGTATTTACATTTTTATACTTTTCAATAAATCTGTAATTTTGTAATTTGAGTGATGAATTCCCTTTCTATTATGAAACTGAATTTTTCATAATTTTTCTATTTTGTTAATTAAGTGGAATACTTAACCCTTTGGCTGCTAAGCCATTTCCCACCTGGGTGCTAATATTTTATTTTATTTTTGAAATTTTTGAAATCATTTTTTTTTACTTTTTTTTTTTTACAGACCCCCAATACTTACACTGTTGGAAAGGTTAAGCGATTACCTTCCCAACAATGGGTCTTGGGGGTCTGTAGCTGCTTAGATGCCTGAGATACAGGCTTCTAAGCAGCATGCCCCTCCTCCTATACTTAACATTGTTAAGTATAAATAAAGTTGCGTGTGATGTCATCACATAATTGTGCGTGCCGTCACCGCGCATCACATGAAGCCCCGGCGATGCCTGTCACTCTACAGGCATGATCGCCGGGGTAGGAGCAGTAAGGAGCCTCCAGATCTCCCTCAAGGTGGGAGAGTGCTCATGACGGCTCTGAGCCGTCATTAGCACCAGAGTGAGAAACTCTGTGACGTCTCAGAGCCGTCATTAGCACTCAAAGGGTTAAAGGGACACTGAACCCAAATTTTTTTCTATCGTGATTCAGATAGAGCATGCAATTTTAAGCAACTTTCTAATTTACTCCTATTATCAAATTCGTTTCATTCTTTTGGTATCTTTATTTGAAATGCAAGAATGTAAGTTTAGATGCCGGCCCATTTTTGGTGAACACACTGTGTTGTTCTTGCTGATTGGTGGGTAATTTCACCTACCAATAAACAAGTGCTTTCCATGGTTCTGAACCAAAAAAAATAGCTTAGATGCCTTCTTTTTCAAATAAAGAAAGCAAGAGAACGAAGAAAAATTGATAATAGGAGTAAATTAGAAAGTTGTTTAAATTGCATGCTCTATCTGAATCACAAAAGAAAACAATTGGGTTCAGTGTCCCTTAGGGTCTCCACCGTGCCACATGCACAATTATCCTTTGAAAAAGTGTATTAGTACATCCTCCTGCAATACGAAGAACAATAATATGTCATAGGGTTAATAAAAATAGGACTTATTGGAGCTAGGAGTATGTAAGAAGGTTCTGAGCCAGAGGACATAGTATTGAAAACCTTTTAGACCCTGTATGCATCATGGTCAAATAATTACATGAGGAATGCAAGTCAGGAGCTGTAGTGAGTGTCAGCTGCTATACAGCCTACTGTCAGGGAGAAAATAGCCTAGTTGTATGCAAGGCATGTGTCACTTGTCTGCTCTGGAAGATTGCCATTTTCATTTATTTTACTTAGTATCAACACTTCAACCCAATCTCCCAAAGACAAAACAGAAGAAAATGTTTACACAAATTACAGGAAATGTATCATTGTCAGCTGTCTTGGTAGAATAGATTAGGGAATTATTTAGTTAAAGGACCACTAAATGCAGTAGAATTACATAATTAACAAGTGCATAATACAAAGACAATGCAATAACACCTACTCTGAATTTTAAATAAGAAGTACATTTTCTGTCAAATTCATTTTCTTTCCCATTTCCTGACCCCCTGTATCACGTGACAGACATCACCAATCACAGACTAGTATACGTACTGTATACCCTTTGAGCTTGTGCACATGCTCAGTAGAAAAAGAGTGTATATAAAAAGATTGTGCAAAATTTTATAATAGAAGTAAATTGTAAAGTGTCTTAAAACTGACATAGAATCTGCTCACTATATACAATATATATATATATATATATATATATATATATATATATATATATATATATATATATATATATAGTTGGAATTTTGTACCATACATATATTGGAAAAAAATGCTTCAGAGATGTTGGAGGAGTCAATCTGCTTCTCAGCATGCTCTCCAAATCTGCCCACAGTGGTTCAAGTGATATTCAAGTCAGGCGAAGCTGTTGATGTTCTTCTTTTTGCTCCAAGATGAACATTAACATCTTCCAAGACTGAACTGTTTTGGCTGTGTGTATGGGCGCATTATAATCTTGAAAAAAGGCATTATTGTTGCAGGGTGCTTAAACTATATAGCGCTGGGTACAATGATAGGGGTATACAATGAAAAGGATTTGTGATAAAATACAAAACATAACAAAACTAAAAAAAATCTAGTACAGAAGGAAGAGGGCCCTGCTCCAGAGAGCTCACAGTCTACAGGTTTAGGGTGCAGAGACATAAGGTTGGGGTAGCTTGTCACATCGGTTGTAGTTGCAGCAGTGAGTCAGGCAGTTCATGTATTAGTTTGTTTCGGATGAGAGATAGGGGAGAGATGGTAAGCCTCTCTGAATAGGTGAGTTTTCAAGGAGTGTCTGAAGCTATACAAGGTTAAAGACAGTCTTATGGAACGGGGTAGAGAGTTCCAGAGGACAGGAGCAGCACGTGTGACGTTTTGGAGATGGGAGTTATGACGTAGAGATAACAGGAGTGGAGAGACGTAGGTCAGAAGTTGATTGAAGAGGACGGGATGGGGAATATTTCATGATGAGAGAGGAAATATAGTTGGGAGTTAGACTGTTGAGTGCTTTGTAAGTTAGGGTTAATACTTTAATTGTATTCTGGAGTGTATGGGGAGACAGTGTAGAGACTGGCAGAGCGGAATAGCTGATGTAGGTGGATGAGTCTAGCAGAAGCATTCATAATAGATGGGAGGGAGGAGAGGTGGTGTTTTGGAAAGCCATTTAGAAGTAGATTGCAATAATCAATGCAAGACAAATTGAGGGAATGAATAAGCATTTTTGTAGTATTTTGAGTAAGGAAGGGACGAATTCTGGAAATGTTGCGTAGGTGTGAACGGCAGGATTTGGTAAGCACTTGTATATGTGGGTTGCCTGTGAGTTCTGAGTCAAGTGTTACCCCAAGACAGCGGACTAGAGAGGGAGCGAGCTACATTTAGTTTAATGGCGCAACTGGGCACGCTGTGACTAGACAGTGTTGCTGCAATGCGCTGAGGAAAAACCAGACCCGCTCAGTAGAGCTAGGAGCGGCGTTCTGGAAAAATTTACTTTTAGATAAAAATTCTTTGCAATCCTTTAATGTATAAATCTGCCAATAAGCTAATGTTATATAATTCTGCACTATGTGCAGAATTATGTAACATTAGTTTGTAAGTTTACTGCCCCTTTATGTAATGCAGATTGCAGGTCTATCTATCTATCTATCTATCTATCCATCTGTATATACTCAAAATCATTATACAGATCAGCATGTATTGTATTTCTAGGGCCAGGGCCCTCTGTTGAGTAGGTCTGCTACTGTATCAAAGCATAATCAGAATTTGTCAAATCACAACCCTAAATACTCTGCTATATACAGAATTTACATGCATTAAAATACAAAAAGAGAAAGTGCAAAGCTTGAATATAATAAAATATAATAATAAAGATAAAAGGAGAAAATCTGAAGTGCAAAGTAATATAAAATACAAAGCACAAAATCTTGCAGTGCTGTAGGATAATTTCATATCATATGAGCAGAGAGCTTTAGAACACCAGACTCTTAAAGAGAACAATGGAAAATTATCAATTTAGTACCTATTTTTATGACCTTCCCCACACTTTTAAATAGATATATTCTGCTGTCTCTTGTTTATGTAGCTTTTTTTTACTCTATACTGCAGTATTGACATTTTTTGTAAAGCTGGTGGTTTAAGCTAGCAAAACAGCCATTTCATATTACACAATAAAGATAAAGGAACCATTCTAAACAATTTAAAGGTAACATTTTACAATACTATGTCCCTTTAAGCAAAGGATACTCAGGAACCTATATGCCATTTCCCTTCATGTGCATTTAGCTGCCTGCTATAAACAATCAAACGCTTTTTAGCATAGTGAGACCTGCACAACTGCTTAGTACAAAAATATATTTGCATACAAGTCTCATAATGCTACTTACTGATTGCCTACGAAAGGTGACCACTTTTGCAGCAGTATGAGTAGAAATAGTATGAGTAGGGAACTGCAAAGACCACGTAACGAGCCAGACAGACACACCTCTTGCAGGCAATTTTGGCTAATGGGAAATTTGGCCCTGTGTAAAATTTATAAGTATAGTCATTGACACTCAGGAACATGTCCAAATCTATTCAATCAAAGCAATTTAGAAAATGATATCATTAAATAACACATTTCTATAAATAGCTTTAACATAAACTGCAAAAAAAAAAAAAATTGGCAAAAAATAGTTTGATTGTGCAATTAAGCAAAATAGTTAAGAGCTCCAACTGTTTCCACTTTTTTAGTCTATTTAGATCATCTAGACTTGTCATCAAAATAAGTTTGTTGATACATTTCAACCACCAAAGAGATATGAATGAAGGGGGCCTATTTATTAAATACCTGTCCGACATGATCCGATCAGCAATACGCTCTCCGCATTCAGCATTGCTCCAGCAGCTCTTGTGAACTGCTGGTGCCAAGCCGCCCCCTGCAGATTTCAGGCTAGCAGTGGGGTGTCAATCAACCCGATCGTATTCAATTCGGTTGAATTGCGGCGATGTCTGTCCGCCTCTTAGACCGCTGCTTCATAACTGGTGTTTCTGGCGAGTCTAAAGGCTCGCCAGAAACACGGGGCTTCAAGCTCCATACAGAGCTTGATAGATAGGCCCCTAGGAATTAAACAGGAAATTGAAAAATATTTAAAAAAAATATATACTTCTCGTCTTACCAGCCATAGGATAGTCTATCAGTTGATCCTAATATTGTTAAAGGGACATTTCATCCAAAATTGGTATGCACACGGGTGCATTTCAGTTTTGAATAGAAGCTTTTTTGCAATATACATGTATTAGCAAAAATACTTCTAGTAACAGCTATCACTGTTTCAAAAGTGTACTTAAGTATGCACAGTGAACCAGCATTTTAAACACAACACTTGCTCAGAGCTTGTGGTGTTGGTGTCATCTGGTAATGACTCAATGGGGTAGATTTATCATACCCCGGGCGGATATGATTCGCTATAGCAAATCATGTCCGCCCTGCATTGCTAAATGACGTCAGCATACACTGTTGGCATTTAACAATGCACAAGCAGTTCTGGTGAACTGCTTGTGCAATGCTGCCCCCTGCAGATTCGCAGACAATCGGCCGCTAGCAGCGGGTGTCAATCAACTCGATCGTATACGATCGGGCGGATTGATGTCCGCAGTCTCAGAGGCGGCAGACAAGTTAAGGAGCAGCAGTCTTAAGATCATTGCTTCTTAACTCCTGTTTCTGGGGAGCCTGAACACTCACGCAAAAACAGCTGTATTCAGGGCCATTCGGTCCTTAATACAGTAAATAGGCCCTAATGTGTTCATTGCTGATGTGATAAAAGCCCTATGCTGCACAAGAGCTGCTGGTGCAATGCCGCCCCCTGCAGACTCGCGGCCAATCGGCCGCCAGCAGGGGGTGTCAATCAACCCGATCATACTCGATCGGGTTGAATTGCGGCGATGTCTGTCCGCCTGCTCAGAGCAGGCGGACAGGGTTATGGAGCAGCGGTCTTTAGACCGCTGCTTCATAACTTATGTTTCTGGCGAGTCTTCAGACTCGCCAGAAACACGGGCCCACAAGCTCCGTACGGAGCTTGATAAATGGGCCCCAATGAGTATACATAGTGTATCTGCATCATATATTTATAAAACTCTTCACACATCAGGTTACAAATTTTATGCAAAATGGTTTTGATACAGAACATATTAACCTTTCAATTTTAGGTGTTTAGGTATGTAATACAAGCAATATCTGAGGGGGTAAATAGCAAATTTCCAGTCTATGGTGTGTGAATCTCTTGGGGGTCGCTAGTTCTTTTACAAAACTCTTATAGTATTAAATATAAACACAAATAGTGATGTTTATCACAATCGATTAGCTTATTAAATGACTTATCTACAAAAAATCCCGATAGAATTTAATGGTGAATTTTACAGAAAAGTCTTTAGGTAAATATTTCTAATGGATTGTAATCAATCCCATTGTTAGAAAGTAATACAGACTATTGCCTCCATTTACGAAGCTGCAAATGCTGTTTTGAAGCACCTTGCATTGCTGCTGCTGATCCTATCTGCTAAAGCATACGCTAAAGGTAAAGCATACGCTAAAGGTAAAGCATACCAAGAGAATGAAGCAAATTAGATTACAGAAGTAAATTGAAAAGTCATTTAAAATTAAAAAAAGTTATTTAAAAAGTTTATGAAAGAGAAATGTTGAGTTTAGAGCTGCAACAACTAATTGGCATAATCGATAATAATCGATTATGAAAATAGTTGTCAACGAATCTCATAATCGATTAGTTGGTTTGCAATTAGTTGGTCTGTGCACAGCACCAGCTGCTTTACTCCAATGAGCTCCTGCACATGGTATTGTGTTTTATGGTTTTCCTTTAGCCTAAAGGACGTCTACAGACATTTACTTTTCACTTTTTTAGGGCACTATAAGTTTCTTTTTAAGTTTACAACTACTCCTGTCTTATGTGCAACCCAGAAATAAAAAAGGAGCCATAATTTGGATGGTTCATATAAAATCAGGTGATTTCGGACTGTGCTTTGCCTGATATAGTGCCTGTTACGGTTACCCTTAGTCTCGCTGAGAGATGGACCGCTTAGTAGCCTGGATCCCTATTGCTAAAGAGGGGAGAAGCTGCTTTCCATAGTATTCTATATGAGTCTCGCAAATATAGAATAATCTCCCTTAGCTGCAGTACAGCTAGGATACCCTTCTGCCCACAAAAACGAGTCAGCGCTGCGATTGAGGGTCAAACAAGAACTCAGGACTGGGATGCCCAGCCTGCTTTTTATTAAGGTTACATGCACACAGGGCACTCCCAGGGGGAGAGGGGGGGAAGCACAAAATCCCCCATCACACATTTAGATAGAGAGCACTGTCCTTTGACAGGCCACAATAGGATTACAGTACTTAAGATAACAAGTTTACAAGTTCATCTTATCAATTAGCAGTCTGGCTCCAGAGGTGATTAGACAATGGGATTGGTTATCACTAAACTTAGAGCTGAGGCCAGCAAACGTGTATTTAGGCAATAGTTTCTAAAAGATGAATAAAAAGTTAACTCTTTATGAAATGATACTTGTTACAGTTTTCTTGGAGCCCTTCTTAGGCGCTGGCTTGCTGGTTCAGGCATTGCTGCTGGGAAATAAGCTCTTCACAACAAAATAACTAATGCTTCTGTAACAGTGCTCCCTTTCTGTGGAACACTCTGGCAGACACGGTCTGACCCCTTTTCGGGGCAGACTAAGGCTGTCCAAACCGCTGGTTATGCGGGGCTGAGGTCGGTTTGTCTGGACAACCCGTCGGCGTTGCCATTCTGTTTCCCAGGTCTGTAAGTAATGGTGAAATTGAAGGGTTGCAACGATAAGCTCCAACGTAATAGCCTGCCGTTATCTCCAGAGACCCGGTTCAGCCACACCAACGGGTTATGGTCGGTGACCAGAGTGAACTCCTGACCATATAAATAGGGAGTCAATTTCTTTAATGCCCACACCAAAGCCAAACACTCCTTTTCGACCGCTGCATAGCTGACTTCGCGGGGTAGGAGCTTCCGGCTGATGTAGGCAACTGGATGCTCCCCTCCATCTTCGCCTACTTGGCTGAGGACGGCTCCCAGCCCGAACATGGAAGCATCTGTATGGATGATAAAACGTTTGTTAAGGGCTGGGGCCGCCAAGACAGGAGCGTTAATTAGAGCATTTTTGAGAGCCTGGAAAGCCGTTTCACAGTGGGGAGACCACAGGACCTGTCGAGGTAAGTTCTTCTTGGTCAAGTCAGTCAGGGGTTTGGCAAGTGTGCTGTAGTCTGGTACGAACCGTCTATAGTACCCTGCCGTGCCCAGGAAGGCTAGGACCTGAGTCTTAGTGATGGGGGTGGGCCAATTGGCGACAGCTTCTATTTTGGCCGGCTCTGGTCGCTGCTTTCCACACCCCACCCGGTGACCCAGGTACTGTACCTCGGCCATCCCAAAGTGGCATTTTTCTGGCTTCAGAGTCAGGCCAGCAGCCCGGATCTGATCCAGAACCATTCCGACATGAGCTAAGTGGTCCTCCCAGGACTCACTGTGGATCGCTATGTCATCCAGGTAGGCGCAAGCAAAACTCTGGAAGCCATCCAGGAGCCTATCCACCAAGCGCTGGAATGTAGCTGGGGCATTCTTCATCCCAAACGGCATTACCCTAAACTGATATAAGCCGAATGGGGTGATGAATGCCGACTTGGGGATAGCCTCCGGGGCCAGGGGAATCTGCCAGTAACCTTTGCAGAGGTCAATAGTGGTCAGGTAATTTCCCCTGGCTATACGATCGAGTAGCTCGTCTACCCTGGGCATAGGGTAAGCGTCCGTCACGGTATTTTCATTGAGCCTCCGATAGTCTACGCAGAACCGGGTGGTCCCATCTTTCTTGGGCACCAAGACAACTGGGGAGGCCCAGGGACTATCGGAGGGCTCAATTACCCTGAGCTGGAGCATCTCATCGATCTCCTTCTTCATTCCTGTCCTAACTGCTTCGGGGATTCGGTACGGAGCCTGGCGCAAGGGAGCTTGTCCCGGAGTATCTACCTGGTGGGTGGTTAAAGTAGTGTACCCTGGCTTCAGGGAGAAGGTGAGGTGTTTGGACTGGAGGAGTTGGTTGAGCTGCTCCCTTTCAGTGGGGCTAAGTCGGTCCCCTATCTGAAACTGCGCCACTATACCTGTGGGGAGACTCTTTTCTAATAGGTCTGGAATGGGTAAACTGTCGGGGTCTTCCTGAGGGGAGCAACATACGGCCGTCACGTTCTCTGGTCGCTCAAAATATTCCTTGAGCATGTTTACATGGAATGTCTTTCTAAGATTGTTGTCATGGCAGCTAGCTATCACATAAGTGGTGTCTCCCCTTTTCTCTACGATCTGGTAGGGACCCTGCCAGGACGCCTGCAATTTGTCTGTCTTCACCGGCTTAAGTACTAACACCTTTTGTCCTATGGTGAAGATTCTCTTTCGGGCCCCCGATCGTACCATACTTTTTGTCTTCTCTGGGCCAACTGGAGATTAGCCCGCACGGATTTGGCTAATTGCTCCATTCGGTCCCTGAGTTCCAGCACGTATGGCACAATGGGGACACCGTCAGCCTCCATCTCTCCCTCCCAGTGCTCCCGGATCAGGTTTAGGGGTCCCCGTACCTTTCTTCCGTAGAGCAACTCGAAGGGAGAGAACCCTGTCGTTTCCTGGGGCACCTCCCGATAAGCAAATAGGAGGTGCGGCAGGAAGCGTTCCCAGTCTCGGTATTCCTGAGTGAACGTCTTGAGCATTTGCTTGAGGGTCCCATTGAACCTCTCACACAGCCCGTTCATCTGGGGGTGGTATGGGGAGCTCAGGAGGGACTTAATTTTGCAAACCTGCCAGAGTTGTTGGGTCAATTCAGCCGTAAATTGGGTGCCTCGGTCGGATAGGATTTCTTTTGGAAATCCTACCCGGGAGAACACCTGTACTAGTGCATTCGCTACCGTATCCGCTTGTATGTTGGATAGGGCGACAGCCTCTGGGTACCTGGTAGCGTAGTCCACTACGGTAAGAATGTAGCACTTACCGGAGGGACTAGGGGTAGCCAGTGGTCCCACTAGGTCAATAGCAACCCGGCTGAAGGGTTCCTCTACAATGGGCATATTTACTAGATGGGCTTTAGGGTGATCGCCTCGCCTTCCTACTCGTTGACACACATCGCAGGTGTTACAGTAAGTTCTAACGTCAGCGTGCACCCCTGGCCAAAAGAACGTGTGAGTAATGCGGTGTAGGGTATGGGTTACGGCTAGGTGGCCTGCTAAGGGGATGTCATGGCCAATTTTGAGGATTTCTTGACGGTATTTGTGGGGCACTACCAGCTGTCGCCTACGCTGTCCCCTTTTCTCTGTCCAGCGGTATAGTTTCCCTTTTTCCCATAAGAATGTTTCGTTATCTGCCCCGCCCCCTCTGGTCTCTGCTCGTTCCCGGTACTTTTGTAAGGTCGGGTCAGTCTTAGACTCTGCCTCGAAAGCATCTGGGGTGTCCCAGGGTATGGGGCCTAACCTGTCAGGCAAGGTCGGGGTAGGTCTTACCTGTGTCTCCCGCACTGGTGAGAGCTCTCGCTCCGTCCGGGCTTGGGCCCGTGTAGTCACTGGGTCCGCCTCGTTGTTGCATACTGGAGCATAGGCAGAAGTCATGGGGCCCAAATCGTTGCCCAGTAGTACTTCGGCAGGTAAATTATCCATTAGGCCCACGTTCACAGCCCCCTTTCCCGCTCCCCAATCAAGATGCACTTTAGCTGTTGGAATTTTGTACACATCCCCCCCCCGCCACTCTAATGGCCACAGTCTGTCCGGATCGCTTGTGCTCTGGCACCAAATGACTCTGTACCAGCGTGATAGTAGCCCCTGTGTCTCGCAATCCCTCGGTAGATCGCCCCTCGAGCCATACCCTCTGCCGATGGTGCTGGCGGTTATCTGAGGCAGCATATACAGGGTCTGCCTCGTGAAGCGGCCCCACATATCCCTCCATAGGGGCCTCTTGGTTAACACAGAGGGCCCGGGCCGGACGATAGGACCCAGAGGGGTAATTGTAATTCCTGGGTGTCTGGTGCGTATTAAGGGGGCAGCTAGCCATGAAATGCCCTGGTTGCTTGCATCGGTGGCAAGTCGGTCTAGGACGCTCAGAGCTGTTATTGGGTGGTCCTGAGTGTCGGACGGGCCTTGTGGGCACCGGGGCTCGGAATTCAGCACGAGGGGGTGCACGGTAAACCTCTCTGGGTTCGACCCGTGCTGGAGCTCGGTAGTTCATGGGTTCGTGAAGACGGGAGTCATAATGTTCATTGGCCAATTTGGCTGCTTCTTCTAAGGTAGAAGGCCGCCTGTCTCGCAGCCATTCCTTCCCTTGCTGTTCCATGCCATTATAAAAATGTTCTAAGAGAAACAATTGTAAAATTTCCTCCCCAGTCACCGCTTTACTTCCGCTCAGCCAGTGATTTGCCGCTCTCCGCATTCGGTGCGCCCATTCCATATGGGTATCGTTAGGCTTCTTTTCCGTGCCCCGAAACTGTCGGCGATACGTGTCCGGAGTTACAGCGTACCGTCGCAACAGTGTCTCCTTAACTAGCTCATACTGTGTCACTTCCTCAGCACCCAGAGTACGAAAGGCTTCCAGGGCTCGCCCGGATAGTTTCCCAGACAATATCGTGGGCCACTCTCTGTTGGGAATCTGGTGCAGGGCACATTGCCTTTCGAAGTCCACCAAATATTCATCAATCCCTGTCTCGCTCTCTAGGAAGGGTCGAAATGCCGCATAGGGTATCTTGGGCCTCCCAGCATTTTCGACAGGGATGATTACCTGCGGGGCTTCAGCATTGCGGTGTGCGTTCGCTAGGTTGAGTTCGTGGGCTCGAGTCTCTCGTATATCCTCGTCCGCCTCCGCCATCAACTGCTGTACCAATTCCATGGAGGGGTTCGGCCCGTATAATGAGAGCCTTTCCCGAACAATCCTGTTTTTTTCGTCACTAATCGTGGTCGGTGTTTCCGCCATTGTGAAGCTCTGATCCAGTTCGGTCAATTCTGCGATCAGCTCTCTCCTCGGCCGGTTGCTGGCGTACCCTCCTCTGCTTTCAAGTAAATCCTTTAGGGTTGTACGCTTCAATTTTTCGTAAGCGCTCTCCATCCGTTCTGTACCTCTCCTAGGAAATCCAGGAAAATCCCGCCGCTGCCGCCAAATGTTACGGTTACCCTTAGTCTCGCTGAGAGATGGACCGCTTAGTAGCCTGGATCCCTATTGCTAAAGAGGGGAGAAGCTGCTTTCCATAGTATTCTATATGAGTCTTGCAAATATAGAATAATCTCCCTTAGCTGCAGTACAGCTAGGATACCCTTCTGCCCACAAAAACGAGTCAACGCTGCGATTGAGGGTCAAACAAGAACTCAGGACTGGGATGCCCAGCCTGCTTTTTATTAAGGTTACATGCACACAGGGCACTCCCAGGGGGAGAGGGGGGGAAGCACAAAATCCCCCATCACACATTTAGATAGAGAGCACTGTCCTTTGACAGGCCACAATAGGATTACAGTACTTAAGATAACAAGTTTACAAGTTCATCTTATCAATTAGCAGTCTGGCTCCAGAGGTGATTAGACAATGGGATTGGTTATCACTAAACTTAGAGCTGAGGCCAGCAAACGTGTATTTAGGCAATAGTTTCTAAAAGATGAATAAAAAGTTAACTCTTTATGAAATGATACTTGTTACAGTTTTCTTGGAGCCCTTCTTAGGCGCTGGCTTGCTGGTTCAGGCATTGCTGCTGGGAAATAAGCTCTTCACAACAAAATAACTAATGCTTCTGTAACAGTGCCCAGCTTGTTATTTACACCTAGCCTAGATTGATGGCATTTGTTATATGAATTTATGTCACTATTACCTGTTTGGACAATTTTTTAGCAGATTGCTTGCTATTGCTGATATATGTACTCTATAGATACACGTGTAAGGCTGTGTCCTTTTACTGAAATATATAGTCTTTAGAGCTTTTGCCTTTTTTTTCTATTTTTAATTCATTGGAATATGTACCAAATTCAACCACTGTAAGTATATATCTGTTATTTTAATAGTGGACTAGATATTTTCCCCCAAAACCTTATAGATGGTTATTTACCACTGCATATATTTTTATGTTATAATGAAGTCCAGGCTTACTTTGTTGAGAGGCCCCTTGCATTGGTGGATAACTAACACAGATAAATAGCACACCTTTGTGAAATTGGCATAACCCTATTTATGCATCTCAGGCACCTCAACACCATCTGAGTGCATCTTATCTGCTGCTGGCAAAATAGCTGCAAAAAAGATCAGCCAGGAACATGTGAACATGTTGACATTTTTGCATTTCAATGCAAAGTTTCTGAAAGAGTGAATAACAGAATGTTATAAACAGTGGTAGTTTACCTATTACTAGTTCTACCTCTTTTCAAACAGTTTGTGGTTTTGTTTTGCTTAATTATAAAAATGTGTTCTGCTGCTTAAAAAATTGGACCAACAGTTGTGTTAATGTAAAGCTTTAGTTGGAAGTTTATATTTATAACACTCAGTATGTGGATTTTATTTTAAATATAGGAAAAAAAAATGTATTCCTTTTTATCCGATTAGTCGATTAATCGAAAAAATAATCGGCCAATTAATCGATCATGAAAATAATAGTTAGTTGCAACCCTAGTTGAGTTGAATGTCCCTTTAACATCTTTGACAACCTAAGTACAGCCCTGCTATTCTGAGCATTTAGTTCCAAGTTATCCTTGAGCAGCTCAGACAGAGCTGGAAGACTTTAATAGATCATCTGATACATTTCTACCATTTTCACATCCCTTTGTCCCTGAAGCAATACATTTTTACGTTATTCAAGGTACAGCCCAGCTGTTATTTAAAATGAGCATGTCAATTTATTTCTTTTATCTAATTTGTTTAGCTCTCTTTGAATCCTTTACTGAAAAATATACCTATGTAGGCTCAGAAGCTGCTGATTGGTGGCTGTACGTGTATGCATCTTTTCATTGACTTTAAGCAAACTCCCAGTAGTACTTTGCTGCTTGTTAATCAAAGAATAACAAGAGAATGAAGCAAATTAGATAATTGAAGTAAATTGGAAAGTTGTTTAAAATTGTATGTTCTATCTGAATCATAAAAGAAAAAAAATGGGTTTCATGTTCCTTTAAGATCTTATGAGTGAAAAAGGTGTGAACCACTACACACCCAACACAGTACACCCAACACAGTAAGAGGATGGGTTCTCAGTTTTGACATTGACAGCTCTCACTACAATACTGTTTGGTTAATTTTATAAATAAGGAGAGACCCTCTGAACTAGACACGGGCAGATTATAAGGGAGAAGACAGTTGGGAAGCCCTGTTATTCTAATCATTTAGTTCCAAGTTATCCTTGAGCAGCTCAGACAGAGCAGGAAGACTTTAATAGATCATCTGATACATTTCTACCATTTTCACATCCCTTTGTCCCTGAAGCAATATATTTTCACATTATTCAAGGTGATGCTGGCCTTATGGGCCTCCCACTGTACAGCCCAGCATAAATTTACCTATCATGGTCATTCACCACTCTCTCAATATATTGAACAATGGAAGATGGACTCAGTTGATTGGTCAATCCCCCTGTACATCATTACAAACAAAGGAGCTGATTAGCAACGATATTGCTCCTTCCCACCCCCCCTTTCTCGTTCCCTTTGTGATGCCAGACAGCAAAAATAAATGAATTTGGTCAAACAATTGCTTATTCTTATGTTTTATCCAGTAATGTATTTAGCTGTTTGTGTATCGGAGAACTTACTGGAATGGACAAGTAGTAAGAAGTGAATACAGCGCCAACAAGAGGCCAAGGGATAAATATACTCACAGAGAGATAAAAGAAGATTATTTAATGAACCATGTTAAAAAGCATCAGTAATAAAAGACTATATATAAAAAATGTAAAAAGCACATATAAATAAAATTACAAATACAGGAATATCTTACAGAAGCGGCTCAAAGGGCCAAAGCTGATAATTACAATAAAAACAGAGGTAATAACAGGTGATCAGTGTGAGTGGTACACCAGAATAAGAGTGTATACTGATAAAACAGAATTAGCCTAAGTACAACTGTAGCAAGTGCATCAAGCAAAAAACTAATAAACAATAATACAAACAATAGTGTTCAAAATTAGTGTTACAAAAATAGTGTTCCAAAAAATAGAAAAATGCACTGCAGTGCAAAAAAAGGGGGTAGCAAAATAATTGTATAGATACAATCAAATAGTGAGTGAGTGCAAATGGATATAAAAATGCTAGCTACTTAATCCAGTGAGGTTAAGATATAATTGAATAAAATACACAATATGCAATAACATAAAAAATAAAAAATAATAAAATATAAAATATAATCCAAAAAAGTGTTCAAAAAGTTGATCAACAAATGTTAGTGAAGAACAAAAATAAGTCAATCAAAACTAAAAAATGGAAAAAATAGGTGATGAAAAGCAAGGTGAAAGTGAGGAAATTGATTCCTTCCAATGTTAGTTACTTTAACAGATCCAAATTCCTGAGTGTGGTTGCTGAAGTAGCTGAATGGATCCTAGCACCTGTCAGCTGCTCCTATGGTATCCTAAAAAGTGTCCCTGTAAAAAAAAGAAATTCACAACATAGTGTATCCAATATGAGAATGAAGTAAAGATTAAAGTAATGCTTACCAATATGTCAACGCGTTTCTGCCCTCAAAAAAGGGCCTTTCTCAACCACACTCAGGAATTTGGATCTGTTAAAGTAACTAACATTGGAAGGAATCAATTTCCTCACTTTCACCTTGCTTTTCATCACCTATTTTTTCCATTTTTTAGTTTTGATTGACTTATTTTTGTTCTTCACTAACATTTGTTGATCAACTTTTTGAACACTTTTTTGGATTATATTTTATATTTTATTATTTTTTATTTTTTATGTTATTGCATATTGTGTATTTTATTCAATTATATCTTAACCTCACTGGATTAAGTAGCTAGCATTTTTATATCCATTTGCACTCACTCACTATTTGATTGTATCTATACAATTATTTTGCTACCCCCTTTTTTTGCACTGCAGTGCATTTTTCTATTTTTTGGAACACTATTTTTGTAACACTAATTTTGAACACTATTGTTTGTATTATTGTTTATTAGTTTTTTGCTTGATGCACTTGCTACAGTTGTACTTAGGCTAATTCTGTTTTATCAGTATACACTCTTATTCTGGTGTACCACTCACACTGATCACCTGTTATTACCTCTGTTTTTATTGTAATTATCAGCTTTGGCCCTTTGAGCCGCTTCTGTAAGATATTCCTGTATTTGTAATTTTATTTATATGTGCTTTTTACATTTTTTATATATAGTCTTTTATTACTGATGCTTTTTAACATGGTTCATTAAATAATCTTCTTTTATCTCTCTGTGAGTATATTTATCCCTTGGCCTCTTGTTGGCGCTGTATTCACTTCTTACTACTTGTGCATATTTTTTGGAGGTTGGTTAGGATCTCTGTTTGGATACAGCTTGGGGATTACCTTAGCGCTTGTACACACACCCTTTTTCACTATTAACTTACTGGAATGGCATAAATCTGTATGAATTTTATCTCTAATAATAATAACAATAATGTTTTTTCATATTCTACATTGTAGCCAGCAGCAATTTTATTCAGCTGAGAATGCATATTTTACAATTTATTAATTATTACTACCAACTAATATTAAAATATGATTTGTTTTGGAATACGCCCAAATAATATTTTCAGGATTTTCTGTCTTTGGTCTGAATTCCAATTCGTAAAGGTTTGTAGTGCAATGTGTATTTTTTGGCTTCCTTAGCTAAGGTATTTAAAGTAATTTGAAAATCATCTGTGTGAGTTAATTAAGTCATCTGTTTATGTATCCAATAAATCCAGAACAGCTGATGTTTTACAACTGAAATTGATAAACACGAGAGAAACTGGCTTTTTTATGCTTTTTCAAAGAGGTGTTTACTGGAAACCCGGACAACGGATAAGCAACTAGTGTAAAAAAGAAAATATAGGGACAAATGTAATCGATATTGATGACATCTGCATAATGTGTCTGTCTGAATCCAGTTTTGATTCACTTAGCTCATAAAATCAATTCACGGCTTTCAATTAACAATTTCACATCATTTTGAATTTAATTTTTTTATTAATATTTTTTAAAACCTCCAAACACTTAATTGAATTCATAGATAAATATTCTAATTATTTACGTTATTTATGTTTCATAGTTTAAATATGTTATTTGTACTATATTTTACTATTGCATTAAAGGGATATGAAACTCAAAAATTTTCTTTTGTGATACAGACAGAGCATGCAATTAAAAAACAGTTTCTAATTTACTTCTATTATGAAATTTGCTTAATTTCCATGATATTCTGTGTTGAAGAGATACCTAGGTCGGTGTCTGTAGTACTACACGGCACAAAATAGGGCTGCCATCTAGGGATCTTGAAAATGGATACCATTCTTGAAAAAACTACTGCTATATAGTGCTCCTGACATGTGCACGTTCCTTAACTCGCCTCACTGCTTTTCAACAAAAGATAGCAAGAGAATGAAGAAGATTTAATAATAGAAGTACTTTAAAAACTTGTTTAAAATTGCATGCTCTATCTAAATCCTGAAAATAAAATTTGTGGTTTCATGTCCCTTTAACCCCTATAGCTCATGATGCGCATCGCAGCCTCTAGGTGGATGACAAATCCTTTTTGTCATGTAGGGAGATCGCGGGTCAAACCCCGTTTTCGGTGAGCCCCCACTCTATAGGACTAGGATTGTTGGCTTCATGGGAGTGCCGGCCGACGTCACCACGTACACAAATGGACTTGGCCAGGATTTACCGTAGCTGCAAGGGAACTGGATTGGTGGGGGGGTTATTCTAACCCATCGATCTCAGCTCCCATAGCAGCTATAAAGCTCCAAGACCCCTCATGTTAAAGAGAATCCCCAGGTGGTCTTGGGCAGTATAAATGAGATATTTTAAATATAAAGTAAAAGAAACAGAAAGGGATTTGGTTGGTAATAGTGCATTATGTGCACAATGAAAAATAAAATTGTATGTCTAGACCCCTAATAAAATGTATTTTCCAGTAGACATATATATATATTAATATATTAATTTTGTCTATATAGTGAGGTGATCACTGTGGTAACAGTGAACACCTTGCAAGAAAAAGTGCTTTTTTATCTGTACTGCACAATGGGGCCTATCTAATTTATATTATAACCCCCAAAAGCCCATACGGGCCCCTTTTTCACGTGGCTACCTATGATGACAAATTAGTAAGGTGATCACAGTAACAGCAGTGGTCAGTGGCCCATTTTCTTTTTTTTTTTTACTAATATATACCCAAAAATTATACTTTTTTTTTTCTTCAGTTTTAGCTGCAGCTATCTCACATGCCATAAATTATAAATATAATAATGGCATAATGTGAATCTGCTGGGCCTGCGGAAAAATAGTATATAATTTGTGTGGGTCACTAAAATTTGACTATAATTGGGTTTAAATTTAGGTAGTAAAAAAGTTCAAAATTATCTCAGTACTGGGGTGGAAAAAAGGCTTAGCAGCAAAAGAGTTAAACCAGGTCGTGTTTGTGTTCAAATGTTAAATTAGCATGTAGAAAATGATAGAAAAAAAAGTCAAAATATGCCACGTACAAGCTTTCTCATGGGTGAAATATTGTTGCAAATTATCTGATACATGTTATCAGTACAAAGTGATGAGAAACTGGACTTGAATGACTGTAAGTTATTGTACCAGAATAAAATAATATGTGTGTATTCATGGTCAAAGGGATTTCATACAGCTCCAAATATCTTGGGCTAAAATTGAGCCTCATGTGGGGGCGGAGCCAAGCCGTGCAGGAACATGGCCGCACTTTAAGTTTGCTCCGCAGTTACCTACACTCTTAGCCCTTACTAAATGGCAGGACCATAAAAAAAATAGCCTCAACAGTCTACCGGAGAGAGATGAGCTAGTGACCCGCCTGTTTGACAGGAGCCGTATTTGTGAGCTGCGCACTCAGGGCCTGATCGCGACACCTCCATTGAAGATCCCCTGCTGGCCCGGTGGGGCCAATATACTTACCCGATCCCTGAGAGACAGATCACCCGCCTGTAACTGAGCCCCCTGTGCAAGCCTAGCGGGGGATTGCCTGCGACCGCCCGAGAGACTCAAAACCTACGTGGTTGGGCCGGGACGCATCCTCCCCAAAACGATCGCGCTGAGCAGCTAACTGGAGCCATAAGCTGAGGCAGGTGAGGTACCGGGACTGTGGGTGAATCTACTGCTTTGACCCTCGATATTACCTGTGGGACTGCCATCGCCACATAAAGACAAGGCAGAAAAGCTGTCGGACTGTATTTGACTAGGCTTGAATAAGGCATCAAACAGCGCACAAAGGACTTGTGATATAGTTGATCATACCATATGCAGAAATATAAAGCCTTATTGGGTCAGAGACAAATATTATAACCCTATATTTTTCACACAGAGATAAGCCCTGAGCCCTGTTAGAAAAAGGCCTGAGATTTGCTTCAAGGTTCATTAGTGAACTCACCCTGGGGAGGCTACATCACTACCCTATACTAGGGCACCCTGCAGCACTTATAAAAAGCAGCATTCACTATTGGGGACTACCAATATTCCTTATTATCCTCCCACATGTCAAAGGGTCCCACAATGACCTCCAAAAAAGCGAATAAAGCTGATAAACCAGTGAAACCTCACTCTCAAACCCCTTCAGTGTCATCATTCTTTCACGCATCCGACCCCCATCTGCTACTTCAAACGACACCCCTGAGCTAATGGGAACACCAAGACCCTCCGAGAACACTAACAGTCAGCAAGACTCACTACAAGCCATACAGGTCAAACTTGCATCCCTGCCTTCTAAATCCGATTTAGAATCACTTAAGTCCTTTATAAAAGATGAAATGCGAGACCTAAAAAGGGACCTGAACGAGATGGGGGCTAGGATTGACTACCTAGAGGAGGGTCAAGACACCTTAAACAATTTGGTCAGTTCCAACACCCAACAATTATCTATCCAAGATTCCATGGTACAGTCCCTACAGGACAAAATAGAGGACCTGGATAATCGGGGACGCAGGAATAACTTGCGGATCCGCGGCATCCCTGAGGAAGTGCTTCCAGACCAGCTAAAGGAATATCTTAAGGAGTTATTTCATTACTTACTACCTAACTCTCCCCTGCTGCTTAGTGAAGACATTGATAGAGCCCACAGGGTGTTACGACCTATGCCTAAACCTCCCCTGCCACCAAGGGATGTTATTATTAGGTTTTTACGCTTCACAGCAAAAGAGTCCATCTGGCAAGCTGCAAGATCACAACAGTCCCTATCCTTTCAGGGTCACTCATTGCAGGTCTATCAGGACCTCAGCCCATACACAATACAAAGACGCAAAGAAATTAAATTCATAGCCAGCACACTACAAGAACATCATATAAAATATAGATGGGGCTTCCCGTTCAGCCTGATAATAAACCATAATGGATCCCAACTCATTTACAAGGACTACAATGACATTGAACATCTCTCAAGATCACTTAACATTAAATTCAACTCACCCACAGAAGCCATGATTAATGCTCCTCCAGCGACACAGGAACCTGGACCCTCCCGCCTTGAAGAACAGAGATCTCAGTGGCACAGAGTCCAACCAAAAAGAAGAAAGACGGATGCCCAACCAACTAGACCTACTGCAAAATAAATAGACCCTATTTTCCCCCTATAACATCTGGCTTTATTATGCAAACTCTATTTCGCCCTCTTGGACCTGTTGAGCTAATGCTCCTGTTGTTGCTATTATTGTTATCTAAGCAGTGACGGAATCTTGAAGACTGTACACACTGTGGTAATGTATAGATTTGAATTATGAGTTTATTGAAATGTTATGATGTTCACTGGTTTTGTTCATCGTTTTCTAAAAACCTCAGATAATTCTAAGTTTACTAAGTTATTATAGGCTATCTTGAAATGTTGTAAAGATATTCTCTGGCTCCGAGATTATGGGTTTTTAATGCACTTTTTACGATTTATAACGTAACTGAAATATAAAAGGTAGGATACCCACATACCTAATATATGAACAGCGTCTCTAGGCAATGCTAGACTACCCTTGTACTTAGATATCTTAAAATTAGAGGGCCACAGGATTGCACAGAACCACCCTATCGCAAAGGATTACCTTATTTATAGCATTTACCCCCTACTGGTAACCCTTGCTAAATTTCAACTATAACAAACATTATAGTTAGGGACCATGAACCGGAAGTGCATAACTTATTCAAAGAATACATCTATACCATCTCTGAACAGCATAACAGCCCACTTCCCATACACCGGAGCTTTTCTAGTGCCCTAATGACTGCACGCTGGTTATCATGGAACTGAATTCTCCTAATGCTGTACATCTGCTTGAGCCCTGTGGCAATCTGCCATTATTTTGCCTGTCTAGATTGAAACACACATCAAGACCGCCATCTTGTAACCTTAATTACTTCTGGACTTTTACTATGAAAGATGGCCAACAAGCACCTGTGCCTACATATAGTAAGCGATCACTTAAATTTAAAAAGGTCTTGGTTAGTATAACCACTTTACTTCTACTACTTATTTACTGGGTAAAAACTCCCTCCTAATTGTGAAGTGCACAACACTTCCCTTACTTACTAGTCCTGCTAACTATCATACAACTTTAACCTGAGAGTTTGTTAGGTGACGTTCTTTCCCCCCTTAGTAAGGTGTATAGTAGTATTTATACACTTGACAAAGTTACTAATGCTTATGTTTTATATTGTTTGACTTTATATGTATTGTACATAAGGTTTCACCGTTATGTTTGTTTTTCTTTTCATTTTTGTCCAGTCTCGGAAAAGGTATCTTGTAATTTTAATAGATACGAGGTAGGAGTCTTGCCTATGGACTACACACTTTCACTCCTAACCTAATGGATAGTTCACATGCTCAATTTAGGCTTATCTCCCACAATACTAAAGGTCTTAACAGCCCACAAAAAAGATTGATGGCTCTAAGAGATTATAAGAGGAATAGGGGAGATATTCTTTTTATTCAGGAGACCCATTTTAAAAGGGGCCATGAGCCTAAGGCCAGCCTCCAGAAGTTTGGTGAGATATTCCTCTCTTCTCACATCACTAAACGCAATGGAGTGGGGATCTTGCTAAGTAGACGTCTTCCTTTTCAGATTTTATCCACACACAAAGATAGAGAGGGGAGATATATTATTTTAGTCGGCTATCTCTACCATAAACCCATAGCACTAGTAAATATATATACCCCTAATGTTAACCCCACCCCATTTTTCCATATGCTTAGTAAGAAAATACTGGAGGTGGCCAGGGGTAGCTTGGTTCTGGGGGGGTGACTTTAATCTAGCACTTTACCCACCCCTTGACTGCTCCACCGGTACATCCTCAGTACCTAACAAAACCCTAAGACAAATTAAACAAACTCTCCTACAACTAACATTACATGACACATGGTGCCTCCAACACCCAAACGTGAGGGACTACACGTTCTATTCCAATCCACATCACATATATATATAAGAATCGACTATATTTTTACAGACGTAACCAACTTATCCCGTATCACTAGTATGGATATCCACCCACTAACCTGGTCGGATCACGCAATGGTTAGCTGCCAGTTTCAATGGTCCCCCCCCCCTCTCCTCCCCCATTTAATTGGAGATTTGACCGACTCCCTGCTCAGGGATCCCTTGATTTATGCTCAAATACAAAAAACATTAGTAGAATAGTAGAATACTTCAAGAGTAACGACACTCCAGACGTAGACATTCACAGTATCTGGAACACTCATAAATGTGTCCTTAGAGATGAGCTAATAGCACTCAAGGCTGCTAAGACAAAACAACACACCTACCTTAACTCATTACTAGCTGACTTAGCCAAACTTCAAGAATTACATAAAGCATTCCCTTCAAGCACCTCCCTTCTAGACAGTATCACACACAAACGACAACAGCTCTGCCTTTTCTTAGGCACTCAAGCAAAAAAGAAAGCTCTATTTCTGAGAAAGATTTATTATGAAGGGCAAATAAACAAGGTAGAATGTTGGCTTGCCAACTCAAAAAAAGAACTAATACACAATATATAATGGGCATTCGGGGAACAGATGGGACCACTAGATCTGTGACCGCTGATATCTCTCTAGTTTTAAAGATTTCTACGATAACCTATATAATATCAGACGTGATATCAGAAATCCCCGCCCAAGAAGACATTAATGACTATCTCTCCAAACTAAACATCCCTAGACTATCTGACGAACAAAGAGACGAATAAGACAATCCGTTCACAGAGGAGGAGATTCTTTGAGTTATATCCTCTCTCCCATCTGATAGGGATGGACGAATGTGTTTATATCCGAATTCGAATGTTAGAACGAATGTTATTGTAGAAATTCGATTTACATAATAGAATGTTGAAAAGAACGAATATTCTTAAAAATTCGATTTTCTAATATTATTTACAGTTTTCGAATGTCACATTCGAATTCGAATGTCACATTTGACTCTCACATTCGAATTTGAATATTACATTTATAAAACACAATTGTAGGCTAGAAACACTATTTCAAATGTCACATTCGAATCGAATATCACATTTATAAAACACAGTTGCAAACTAGAAATACTATTTTGAATTCGAATGTCACATTAAAATTCGAATATTACATTTAAAGCACATTATTAGACTAGAAATACTACTTCAAATTCGAATGTAGCATTCGAATTTGAATATTACATTTCGAAATTGAATGAATTACATAGCTAAACATTCTATTATTCGAACGAATATTTTCGAATTTTATTGAAAAATTCAAAAAAAAAAATTCAAAAATAGAATGTTAGAATGTTATATAAACATTCGAAATTCGATTTGAACGAACGAATGTATCAAAATTCATTTTAAATTTCGAATTTTTAGAAACAATCGCCCATCCCTACCATCTGGTAAGGCCCCGGGCCCTGACGGCTTCGGGAATTCCTACTATATCCAATTTAAAGAATTGTTATCCCCATATCTTCTTAGGTACTTCTGTAGTATAGATGGAAATAAAGACTTCCCCCCGATCTCATTACGGGCCCATATCTTGGTCATCCCTAAGCCTAACAAGTCCACTGAAGTAATAGCGAACTATCGCCCAATCTCACTAATAAATTCGGACCTAAAGATCTTCACAAAAATAATTGCAAATCGCGTTAATCGATTCCTCCCTGATCTCATACATAATGACCAAGTGGGCTTTGTCCCAGGCCGCGAGGCAAGAGATAATACCGTTCGCAATATACATTTAATCTGGTACATCTCCAACAGCAAAATCCCCGTGGTATTGGTATCAACGGATGCGGAGAAAGCCTTCGACCGCGTCAATTGGTCTTTCCTAAGAGCGTCCCTTGAGGCCTTCGGTTTTGGTTCAACTACTCTAAAGAGAATATTCGCGTTATACAATTCCCAGAGTGCCAGTATCATAGTAAACGGCTCCTTATCCCCCCCGATAGAAATCAAGAACAGTACGCATCAGGGCTGCCCCCTCTCCCCCCTACTCTTTGCGCTTTTTATCGAAACAGTCGCCTCCAAAATTAGAGGTAATGCAGATATCTCCGGAATCACTTTAGGCCAGGATACATACAAATTGTCTCTATTTGCGGATGACATACTATTTACTCTCACCAACCCAGATTTCTCGATCCCCACGCTCCTATCCAAACTCACAACTTTTCAAAACCTCGCGGATTTCCTAATAAACCAAAGTAAATCTGAGATCCTAGATTTTGGGCTCCCGTCAAGCTCGGTGGCACTTATTAAAAATAATTGCCCGCTGAGATGATGTTGATTTCTCCCAATCAAGACCACAATAATGCGTGACCTGTCTTCCTGGAAGGCAAAAAGGCTATCCTGGCAGGGTCGGATTAACACTATAAAAATGAATGTCTTAACTACACTACTTTATATCATGGGAGCTCTCCCAATCCCTATTACTCCCAAATATTTACCCCAGGTTCAGAATTTATTCAGTACATTTATCTGGAACAACAAACCACCAAGAATCAACAAAAACACTATATATCTATTGAAGGCAAGCAACATGGGGGGATGAGCTTACCCAACCTAGAAAAGTATAGAAATTCCATTTTCTTCCAAAGGATCCTGGACTGGAGGGTGGGAGCATGCTGGCGCTCGGATTTTACAGAGAAACTTAAACGGCTCACCAACCCTATCATTAAGGAGACTACTCTGCAATGGGACTTAATCTCCACACGCAATCCATGCCTTTCCTCTCCCCCGGGCCCTTTGACATCATTACTACATAACTCAGAATTCTCCCTGACATACCTACCTAACCCGACATCCCTATCTACGATAGTGGAAGACATACCTATATATAGCATAACTGCTAATGAAGCTATTTGCACACAAGAACAGCTAATAAGGAAGGGATTTGACTGGGCAAATAACTGGTTCTCTTATAGACGATTACACAACTACATCTGTACTCACAAGAATAAGAAAAACATAACCCGCTCTCCCACAAATTTGGAGAAACTATATCTGATAAACACACCAATAAGACACTCCCTATCTATCATATATAAAATATTACTTCAGCCCCCTCCAGGTAATCTACCCTACTCTATCGAGATGTGGGAAAGAGAACTGGAGAAAATAATTCTTCCACAGATGGCGACCAATATATTTTCGAACACGAAAAGATCCTCTACCTCAGCTTCCATTCTAGAGACCAATTACAAGATTCTACACTGCTGGTACTTAACCCCTCGTAGGCTTCATTGCCTGTTCCCCTCTACCAGCGATAAATGCTGGAGATGCGGCCATGTAGGTAGTGGAATGGGGCACATGTGGTGGTGGTGCTCCCAATTGAACCATTGCTGGTATGAAGTTATACATGAAGTTGAAACAATTTTCCAGGTTTCAATGCCCCCAGACCCTCTGATTTGGCTTTTAAATAAGTCTATTAAATTGCCCAGTAGATCCCTACTCCCTCTATTTCACATTTTTACAAATAGTGCAAAACTGTTAATAGCTAAAATATGGAAGACTAAAGATATCCCCACATTGACCAATTGGCGTGACAAGGTCTCCGAGTTACTAGAACTTGAGGAATACTCCGCCTATAAGAAAGGAACTACAGACAACTTTATTGTCTTACAAACTATTTAGGATGACTACAAAAGAACTGTAAATAATTCCTCTGGAGAATAGTTTTACCTCCTGGCGCATAGATAGACACCAAATATTTAGGACAGCAACACTGTATAACATTCTACCCCACTTTAGACCTGAAACTCCAAGACTGGACACTCTTTCATTTTATTTGTATTTATTTTATTTTCTGGATATACTTTATTACAAATTGTTTATTTATCTTTTCTTATTTACTTGTTATCTTGTTATGTTATAACCTTTCTTTAAAAAACAAAAAAGAAATGGACAATGGAGAATGCAGAACCGTGTAAAACTTTTGACATACTTTATGTTTGAATATATGTACTGTATACGGATCTCTTACTAATAAAAAGAATTCAAATAAAATTGAGCCTCATGTTGCTAAAATAAAGCGACTCCATTGTAGTGACTGTATCACCCACACAGAGCTCTTATTTAGTGACGTCACTATTTGCATAAGACTGATCATAGTGACTATCTGCTATTAGCACTGGTACCTAATTTTTATAGTTAATTTATATAATTATATTGTAAACCCAGCCTCAAGCTATCCGATCTTAGTTAACACTATTCAACCCTGCCATCAACCACAATTAACCCACATTAAGAGGACATTGACAGCTCTCAATACAATCCTGTTCGGTTAATTTTATAAATAAGAAGGGACCCTCTGAACTAGGAGCAGGAAAATGATGAGGAAGAAGACAGTTGGGAACTCTGTTAGGCTGGCTAAAAGAGACTTAGGCAGACAAATTTTGAGCTGTGATTAAAGTATAATATTTTGGGGCTTTTAAAAGAAAGGAGTTAGTTAGTTGTGAGGGTACTATGATTGGAGCAGAGCTTGTATGGGAGTCTCAGGTGCTGTCAGTGGGAGAGGTCATGCTATGGGGTTCCTTTAGGTGTTGGGAGATTGCGGTGTGGAGAATCCCATAGTAGGACAAGGATAAACTAGTGACACCTGGTCCTGCAGGGTTTATTGCAGCTGGTTGCTGGGTCTTATAGAAACAAAAGGATCTATAATGTTAGATAGAATTGCTGTGTGGAACAAGAATACATTTCTTACTGTTTAGAGAATGTACAATATCTATACTATGTTTTGTTTTTCAAATGACCAGTAGAAAAAGAGTCCTATGTGACCAGACCCTGACCACAACGTACTTCATCATGCTTCAAAGAATGCTTACACACGTCTTGTAACATGATTTAAGATACTTTGAAACTTGTTTCTCATATTTCTAAAATTGTATGATGACATACGTTTCTATGTATAGTGACTGCAATAATATTAACTGGCTGTAACATAAACTGAACAAAACATTCCCTATGTGCATTGAAGCAGAGGGCTGTGATCTCAGGCAGCTGCATGCATCAGACTGTTTACTCACAACAATCTGTTAGTTGGTCTGAAAGTGATTCCATTGCAGCTGAGCAGCATTATTGCCAAAGGAGAAGATCACAAATACAGATAATTGCATTTGGAGACTAGGTCACAGTAAGAAGTAATATGTTAGGCTGCCTTGTAACTGATTGAAAGGATTTTACACCATGTTTAAAGAACCCATAATGCAAAAGAGTTTTGCAGACTTATAGCAACCAGGCTCACATAATAGTGACAGGATACTGTCACTACCGTTGTATAGTGATGTGTATAGTAACTGTTACTTGTGAGCTGCTGCATTGTGGCTAATAAATTACTTACAGAAGTTGGACAATGTTGAAGGCACATTTAAGTGCCACAAAGTTGTCTCTTCCCTTTTTTCCCTTCATTTGAGGTTGAAGTTAATGTTTATAACAAGGATGGCCACCTTCCTAACACATGGGATCCACAGTTAAATATTTTTTTAAAAAGCCTTAAGGGTCACATATAAATTTATGATTATTAAACGCATAAATAATAATATACTTCTAAAAAATATTAAGTGGCCCAGGGGATTTACATAAGGCTGCCGGGTACCTTGTAGCTTCTGTTCTTTCCTTTAGGGAGCTCTTTTGAGTTTTGGAAACCCAGAGAACAAATTTTTATTTCTGCCTTTTCCTGGGGCAAAAAACTATGGCATTCATTCTAAGTTCCGCTTTTTTCATGGTGCCGCAAAGACAAATACAGAGAGCTGCATAAGGCCCTTGAGCCACCAGTTGGCCATCCCTGGTTTATATCACATTCTTAGTTCCACTTTTTCCCTGGTGCCGCAAAGACAAATGCAGAGGGCCGCATGAGGCCCTTGAGCCACCAGTTGGCCATCCCTAGCTTATAACACATTCTTAGTCCCACTTTTTCCCTGGTGCCGCAAAGACAAATGCAGAGGGCCGCATGAGGCCCTTGAGCCACCATTTGGGCATCCCTAGCTTATAACACATTCTTAGTCCCACTTTTTCCCTGGTGCCGCAAAGACAAATGCAGAGGGCCCGCATGAGGCCCTTGAGCCACCAGTTGGCCATCCCTAGTTTATAACACATTCTTAGTCCCTCTTTTTCCCTGGGGCTGCAATGATTAGTGCAAAGGGCCACTTTAGGCCCTTGGGCTGCCAGTTGGCCATCCCTGGTTTATAACATGGTTAAGTAGCACCTTCTAGGAACTACCAGCATGGAAAAACACAATAATTTAAAGACATTTCTAAGACTATTAGAACAATAAAAATCAAGTCACTTCCCATATGTTTTTGATATTGCAGTTAAAAAAGGAACTGCTGGCTGTCATACATTGTTGACTACACAGTCTACAAGATCCATAAGTTCCAAATGTCTTAAATGCAGTGCAGAAGCATAGTGCATATTGCATGTAATGTATTAAAAAAATAATACTCACATTATAAAACAATTATGCCCAGAATAATTATTTTAAAGAAACATCAAACTCAATCTTTCATCTCCATATAAGATGCTTAATCAAGGAAAATAAAGCAGCAATACACCCATTAAATATTTATTTTGAGTACGTTTCCTGTAAAATACCTCACCGTATTGTTCTACTTCCTCCCCTTGCAGAGAGAGTGCTTCCTACTTAAGTATAGTTAAATGTAGGTATGTGCAAAATTTGTTATCCGGATATTCGTTTGTCAATTTCCAAATATGGCCACAGGTAACAGTATTCAGCGCTGGATATATTAGTGTTAACGTTCAAATCCAGATCTTTGTGTGTTGCACTTTAACACTAATATATCTGCCACAGAAAAATACTGAATGCTGCTACCCACTGTCGTATATAGATTTGGCTTGACAAACAAATATCTGAATAATGAATTTTCTAAATACCTTGTAAAATGTACCTTATGCTGCAACATTCTACACAGTGATTGGTTAGATCCGAGCACAAAATTATTTCACAGATTTCACCAGGGTTTTCAATCGGGATATCATTGAACTGCTCTTGATTTCAAAACCATGTCATTTTTACTAACAAAATTACAGGGTTAAATGGTATTCAAACATTTTGTAATGCAGTGCTTAACTGCTTACATATGCTATGAGCTTAATGTCACTTTAAACATATAATTCACCCTTGATGTCTCCCAGGTATGGTGCAGAACTTTTTATTGCAATGAGTTCCCTTTCACCTCACCAGGACTGGATACACATTAATAGTAAAGATGTTGCAATTTAGGATCCTGGATATAAAGATAAGTAATACTGGGTCATCCTGCCTCAATAAATCATAATAGATCATAAAGTATTTTTTTTGTGGGCATTTTTTTTAACTTTGTATTTGTTTAGTACATATTATGTATTTTTCTGTTTTCTATTAGAAATCAGATCCATTAAATCTACTGGATTTTGTGGGTCAAACTCTGGCAACTATTTAGTTATATCTAGACCAGCATTTACCTTCACAGATGGTGACAATAAAACATGTGCTTATACTATAGTTTGGTTTTGAGATGTGTTGAGTTGTTGAAGAAAGTGTATTCTGATGTTGACATATCTCATAATATATTCTGGCTTTCTTTACCTATTTTCATTGATGTCAATTTCTTAAGCACATGTACATTTCATTAGGAATAAAATAGAATTAATATTATGCTATGGGTGCAATATGAAACATTTTATTATTATTGTACAACACTATCCATACATTCCCATCTTTTATCTATGAAGATGTCCTGGCAGCTAACATCAAAGACGTCAGCACTGATAGGGACATTGTACTCAAATATTTTCTATGAAGCAAACAAAAGTATTTACACAAGTTGAAATTATTATTTTTTTGTCTGAAACACAGACAAGTAGGTTGATTTCTGCTGCTTGGAGTGAGATAGAACTATCACATTTCTTTGTTATTCTATAGAGATGATTCACCAAGGTTTAGATAACTTCTTCACAAATGAAGTGGATGATCTCATTGTGACAATATAACTGAAGAGTTTGGTTTGGAAAATCATGCACAAGGAATAACAAATGTACATTGTATTACATTTTTACTGGACTTAATGAAACATTTTGATCTAATTTATAATTGCTTATTTAAACAGAAGTGATATTAATGAGTCTCTCTAGCTGTCATTTCTGTTGTGTTGTTATAGCATAGGATATCAGCCAAGTCTTATCATTTTATAAAAGATTAACACAATTTTGCTGTAATTGTCAGGATGCTAGTATTGTAAGGGTTCGGTGGTAGAAGCCAAGGATGCAGAAGGAGAGGCTGAATAGGATCGATTTCGAAGTACAGACAAGGGATGAGACAGAGACGTGGTCTTACAGGCAAATGGTCAGTTCAGGCAGCAAAGGTTCGTTATCGATAAAACAGGCAGAAAGTCAATATCAGGATAACAGGATAAGAGCACAGTTCGTAACACAAGGTACACAGGATATCTGAACACTGAGCAGACTAATCAAACGTCTTTTATAGAGAGAGAGAGATGCCTCCTTCCTTCATGTATAACAGGCGTGGTTTGAGTTTCTGTCCCTTTAAGATGCAGTGTGTGTGCGCTATAGCGTGTTGTGTCTTGCGGCCTGTGAAGTTCCTGGTAGTTCAGACGGATGTCTCACACGCAGCTCCTGGTGCAGTGTGGCTTGCGGTATAGTGGAGCCACTTAGGGAAAGATATGTAGCAGGTAGGGATGGGTGAATGTCAACATTCGAAAAATAAAACTAATTTTAACACATTCGTTCATTCATTTCGAATTTTGAATGTTTATACAGCATTCTAACATTTGTTTAATGTAATAGTATCTCTAATGCTTTCTTTAACTGTAATATTGTATTCGAATTTTCTAATAATTTTATTCAAATTCTTCAATATTTGAATTCGAAAAATTAGAATTTATATATTTGTAATAGTATTTCTAATGCTTTCTTTAAATGTAATTCAAATTATGCAATATTCAAAATAGAAACATTTGAATTGATACATTTGTATCTATTATGTATCAATATACTAAATTCCCTACCACATGATCTATTGAAGTTCTGAATAGTATTTGTTAAAACGAATGCTACATTCCAAATGTCAAATGTGGACATTTAATCTAATTATAAACATTTGAATTCGAAAGTGACGTTCAAAAACTGTAAATAGCATTCGATTATAGAATTTTTAAGAATATTCGTTCTTATCAACATTCGATTATGAAAATCGAATTTCTATAATAACATTCGTTCTAACATTCAAATTTGAATATAAACACATTTGCCCATCCCTAGTAGCAGGGTTAGTATTAAGAAGTCAGCAGGATGCTTTTCAAGATCTGAGAATTAAAAAAATCCACAATTTTCAGAGCTAAATTACATGAAAGGGGGGAATAAATAATTAAAGTATATTGCAAAGTTGTTTCATTACACATAAATAAACATTTTATATAAAAATCTCAAGGTGATTAGTGTACCTTTAACTAATTTACAAGGGATAAAGATAGTTACATGCATGCAATAGTACAATAATAAAATGAATTAGCACATTGGAATTTTTGGCATTTGCACCTTTAACCCCCAGCCACAGATAAACTTATATGCAAACTATTCTAAACCACAACTGTAAATAAGCCCCAACCACAAACATCCCTGAGCCCCAACAAGCTAATCCTAAACACAGCCCCCCCTCCAGGGCAAGTTATGCCTAACATCCCCTACCCACAATGACTTAACTCTAACACCCCAAATACCAATTAACCCTTACTGGAACCACCTGAGCAGTTAACACTCATCGTGAGCGCACCTAACATTCCAAGTGCAAGATCAGTTTCATCTGTCCACAACCCCTGTTTTCCCATTATATATGGCTGTAGTTTCATTAAAAAGGTTGTGTAACTCCTAAAACTACACATACGGTTAACTTGGGAGCTACACCTTGCATTTTTGTATGTGTGGACATAGAATACTGTCACTACAATTCTGTAGCTACTCCTATGGAAAGTATTGGAAGCCATGGCCTGACTGGCACTACCATATGCAGAGCTATGGCTGGTGGGAGTCCAGAGTGCTCTTTGGAGTGACTGCACAAACATGACAAACATGAGATTTGGTCCTCAGTCACTAAATAATACTTAGGGGCTGATTTATCATTGTCTGTCCGACATGATACGCTGTAGCATATCATGTCCGACAGACATTGCTGAACTGCTTCTGCAATGCCGCCCCCTGCAGATTCACGGTTGCTAGCAGGGGGTGTCAATCAACCAGATCGTATAGGATCGGGCGGATTACAGACCGCAGCCTCAGAGGCAGAGGACCAGTTATGGAGCAGCGGTCTTAAGACCGCTAATTCATAACTGCTGTTTCCGGGGAGCCTGAAGACCCGCACAGAAACAGGGGCATCAGGGGCCATTCGGCCCTTGATAAATTGACCTCATAGTCTCATTGTAATACACTAAAAATAATAAAAAGATATATGATGAAAGGCTTAATATTGTAATGTAAAACCTAAATACCTTATCATAAGTGTATCATACTTGAATCTACATAATCCCCAATATTGTTCCAATAAAAATACAAAAATAAATTGTAATATAAGTTATTATAAAAGGGGAATATGGATTTTAAGACTTTTATTAAAGCATAGGGGGTTTACATATGTCATTTTTGTCTTCTCATCTTTTCAAGGGTAGCGGACGTTTGGTAGTAAAGGCATCACATAAACTATGGGATGAAATAAAAATAATTCTGGTACAGACATCTATACTCACTGTGGTGAATTACACCAGTATTGTAACACAAGTGCTTGTTTTACCTTGTTCCATAGAAAGTAATGGGAGCTGAAATTAATATATAGCTGTCATGAATGTGCTGACAGCATGAACTTCTTTAGCTCTAATTTAATGGGGCCTTTAACATATTTGCAATCTTTTGCAGAAAAGTATAGTGCCTGCTTACCTCTAGCAGGCTAAACTAGCACCTAAAGATATGTTTGCTCACATCTAGTGTGCTAACCCACACTGCTATACCCCCACAGCAAGACTTGTTTTTTTTTACTTTTTCACTGATGGGCAGTACAGCCAATAAGTGATATTATTACCTGCTCCATAGGCTATAAAGAGTGTGCACCCTCTACCTTGCATACAACCTTGGGTTCTATCAGCTGGCTTAGCATTAGCAATCCTGGAGATAAATTTGCTATTTTATTAATTTAGCACCTTCATTCGAGTGCCTCGATATTTATTCCAACTAATCACAGCGGTAACTAACAGGTATAGGTCTTTGGTTTCCCCAGAGCAAGAATATGTAGCGAAAATGCAGTGATTATAATTCACAGTGGTAACTAAGTGGTATAGATCTCTGGTATTTCCAGAGAAGTAATTTACAACAACCATTATGATACGCTTTTCTTCACTATTAGTGGTAACTTAAAGGTATATTAACTATTGGATCATCTGACTCCTCTATTTGGAGCATCCTTATATTTATTCTAACCACTTACAGAGGTAACTAAAAGGTGCATTGGATCACCTGGCTGTGCTACCTAATGGTAACTAACTGGTATAGGTCTCTGGTATTTCCAGACCAATCACTGGCAGTGACCAACATTCTCTTTATGATATATAGGAGAGTCATTCTGACAGTTCCAGACCAATCACTCATAATGACCAATATCCTTGATATATAGGAGAGTTATTGTGATATGCTCCTCCTCACTAATAGTAGTAATTAAAGGGTATATTAAATAATAGATCATTTGAATCCTCCATTTTGAGCATCCTAACACTTATACTAACCATCTACTAAGATAACCATTTGACATAGGTCTCTGGCATTTTCAGGGATAGAATACGTAAAAATTATAATAATTCTTTTTTATTTTTTTATTTATAGTTCAACAGTATAACAAAATTGTCAAGACAAAAACAAAACATGTTATTAAAGCAAAAATAAATTACATTAGATTCAGCTTTTTCTGTTCCACTAACATAGTGGAATTGCTCGTAAAAATAATACATTGATTTTTCTCTTAACAAAATTTCCACAAAAATAAACATGCAATAAGAAAAACTCACAGCAAGAGATCTTGGTTTAAAACACCCTCTTTAAACACTGAGCTTAAAACTTATCGAGGACCAAACACTCTCCTCTTGGTGTATTCTTATACTGTTGACTGTTTTATTAAATTTTGTAAAACCGGACAGACAAACACGCAATGACAAAACAAAAAAGAAAAAAAGAAAAAGAAAAAAAGAGAGAGAGGGAGAGAGAAAAAAAAAAAAGAAATAAGGTGCCCACTCCCTCCTCAATTTCTTATCTTGTTACCTCTTTATCTAGGAAATTCGTTGTTTATAATTGCTGTTTCAAGAAAAATGGTCCCCCTAAATGGTGCATTTTCAGGGATAGAATACGTAAAAATCATAATAATTCTTAGCGGTAACAAATCGGTCAAATCCCTGGCTTGTCCAGAGAAATAATCTGTAGGAACATTTTCTCTGGTAGTTTTTAGGTATTTCTCCCGCTAGTGTATGCACATCCTCTCACTATACCACAATACCTATTAGACCATAGGCTGAATCACAGATAGGAATCCTAAGCCACCTTACATCTAGGTAATAATCAAGCCATCGATACTCTGTTTGTATTCTACTAATTATAGCATTTCACTTCCAGACAGGCATATGCATATTTTAATAGTGTGATTATTTTCCTATCCCCCCCCCCCTTTTTTAAGCTAAAAAAGTAAAAGTTAAGTTTTATTTATGTTTCTCTGCCTTCTGCCATAATATCTATTGAAATATAATAATATAACGTTATGAGTGCTATATTTGTACTCTTTTTCAGTCTATTACTGATTTGTTTTTGAGTTTCTCTTATAACCACTGGCCAGTTGTGAATAAAATATATATTTCTTGCTAGCATCAATAGCATGTCATACAGCTTCAATTTAATATCTTTTTTCATGCAAAATATATTCTTGTCAGAATAGTCAAAATAGTATTCTCTGATATGCATGTGAAAAATAGTTTGTGTCTAATATCCCTTTAATACCCCTTTAATATCATCAATATATAGTCATTTGTGTGTTAATGTAACTTTTATTTGGCAGGTGGGTGTTTGTGGTCAAGAAAGGTTATCAAGATACAGATACATCTGTACAAAGCTCTGTGATCACCAAGCTTAAGGGAGTTGCTTATACCAATACTACTGAACTTGGAGAACGGCTTTGGGATGTGGTAGATTATGTCATACCTCCACAGGTCAGTATTTTGCTACTTAATAAGAAATGCTCCAAACAAATTAATTAATAACTAATGTTTTTACTTTTTTTTATTTTAGGGGGAAAATGTATTTTTTGTAGTAACAAACCTGATTGTCACCCCTAACCAGCGAATGAGTACATGTTCTGAGGTAATAAAGATATTTGTTGATGTTGATACAATTCTTTCTAATTAATACAAGCATCTTGCATCATACATACTAATAACTTAAAGGGACAATCAAGTCCAAAATAAACTTTCATAATTCAAATATGGCATGTAATTTTAAGCAACTTTCCAATTTACTTTTATCACTAATTTTGCTTTGTTCTCTTGGTATTCTTAGTTTAAAGCTAAACCTAGGTAGGCTCATATGCTAATTTCTTAGACCTTGAAGGCCACCTCTAATCTGAATGCATTTTGTCAGTTTTCAGGGCATTAGTTCATGTGTGTCATATAGATAACATTGAGCTCACGCACGTGAAGTTACCTAGGAGTCACTACTGATTAGCTAAAATGCAAGTCTATCAAAAGAACTGAAATAAGGGGGCAGTTTGCAGAGGCTTAGATACAAGGTAATTACAGAGGTAAAACGTGTATTATTATAACTGTGTTTATGGTGCAAAACTGGGGAATGGGTAATAAAGGGATTATCTATCTTTTTAAACAACAAAAATTCTGGTGTTGACTGTCCCTTTAAAGGGGCATGAAACCCAAAGATGTTAATTTATGATTGCTCTCTTTTTTTTGTTTTTGTTTTAAGAAAACCTAGGTAGGCTTCAGATCAGCAAAGCACTACTTGGAGTTAGCTGCTAATTGGTGGCTGCACATATATTCCTCTTGTTATTGGCTGAGCTGATGTGTTCAGCTAACTCCTAGTAGTGCATTGCTGCTCCATCAGCAAAGGATACCAAGAGAATGAAGCAAATGTGATAATAGAAGTAAATTTGAAAGTTGTTTTAAATTGTATGTTGTATCTGAATCATGAAATCAATATGTGGGTTTCATGTCCCTTTAATAAATTCATTACGCCGTTATAATACTGATAATATGCGCAAATGTTTTGCTTGTATAGATAATTAATTAAAACAATATTAGCTTTTTTAAATTGAATAAAAGTGCAAGCTCTGCTATGATTAAATATATGTAGTCAAGTCCTCGGGGACCCCCACCAGGTCAGATTTTCAGAGTATCTGAAGTAGAGCACAGGTGAAATAATCAACTGATCAGTAATCATCTGTATTTACCTGTTCTCACCCAATATAATCCTGAGAATCTGGCCTGTTAGTTGGCCCTGAGGACTGATTGAAAAACAGTGATTATTTAGTCTATGCCCACATACAGGACATCATTTATTACACACCCTCTCTAGTCTCTCCAGTTTCACAAATATTTGTTTTATTATTTAAAGTTCTCTTGATAAAGAATGAAGAGATTAGAGATCTTTAGTAAATCTGACACATAATTAAGGGACTGGTGAAGCTGTTTAGTGTGGAAATTCTAATACACTGGTAAACAGAATTACATACGTTATTTTGTAGTCACCAAGATCATGACATTCCTGTGAGTTCCTCTCTACAACTTTGTTAATCTTTAGAGAAAATTCAATAAGAGAGCAAACTCCTTTTAGGAAAAAGGTCCCATAAAAACTAAATGAAAAACTCTTTAATGCATATCAAGTATGACAGATTCCTCATTTTCACTCATGTTGGTCAAACTCTTTACACAGGAGAATGGTTAGTAAATGTGCACTGCTGACACTCACTGTACATGAAAAACTGCAGAAATATACACTATATATACTATATATATATATATAAATATATATAAGCAGAAGTATAAGTGTAAAACTTATACTTCAGTTTCATTGACAAGAGTATGTGTACTGTGGGGACTGTTTCGGGACTTAATACTGCTTTTAAACAATAGAATTTTCAATGACTTTTGCATCTTTAGTTATAATGTCTGTATTAAAAGGATAATAAACACTAAGGGCCAGATTATAAGTGGAGCATTAAATTATCGCACATCAGCAAACGGACAAATTTGCCCGTTTGCGGGGGGCACGATAACTAGCTAGCCATTACAAGTGGCTGGTTATTGCTACCGCGAGCATGGATGGATTTCTGTTCCTGAGACATTTCCACAAAAAAAAAATACATCTGCCTGAGATGTGAAAGTTTGCAGGTATTTATCCAGCAAGAATTAACGTGCGTGTAGAACTTTATTGCATGTGACAGCATAAATATGGTATTTTGAGGTAGCATGTGATTAAAATAGCAGATTCCCATACTTTAAACGAATTTCATGTTTCTGCCTCTACACTTGATCCTAAATAGACCTGCATGTCTTAATGTAAGAGAAATGGGTGCCGCAGGAGGTGTCTGCCCAAAATGTAAAAGACCTCTCAATGCAGTAGAATTGCATGAATTTCAAATAAGCAGTAGATTTGTTTCTGACAATTTTATTTTTTTCCTCCCATGTTCTGACCCCTTGTATCATGTGACAGACATCAGCCAATCACAGACTAGTAAACGTATACCCTGTGAGAGTGTGCACATGCTCAATAGGATCTAGTTCCTCAGAAAGTGTGTATATAAAAAGATTGTGCAACATTTGATAATGAAAGTCAATTGGAAAGTCTCTTAAAACTTCATGCTCTTTCTGAATCAAAAGTTTATTTTGACTTGGGTGTCCCTTTAATCATAAACAAATCTATTCCTTAGCACATAAGCTGTATCAGAGTGGTGGTCTGACAGTTAATCTCTAAGTGCTGATCAGGAGATCACAAGGCATTTATGTGATTTTCACATTTCTCCACAGTTATTAGAGTTACAACCTCTAGTTAAAGGGACAGCGAAGTCAAAATGAAACTTTCATGATTCAGATAGAACATTTCCAATTATTTATATCATCTAATTTCTTGTTCTTTTGGTATCCTTTGTTGAGATGCGTACCTAGGAAGGCACCACCGAGAGCTAGCTGTTGATTGGTTGTTTCATATATATGCATATTGTTTCTGGCTCACCAGATGTGTTTAACTATCTCCTCGGCCATCACGACTCTTTCAGCAAACGGTACCAAGATAATGAAGCTAATTTAATAATAAAAGGAAATTGGAAAGTTGTCTAAAATGCTATGGTTTTTGTGAATCGTGAAAGAAAAAGGTTGAGTTTTATGTTGTTTAAAATACATTTTTTAACATATTTTTGCACCCCACACACACAGATTTTCTATATAAATGCAGTACGTTTTCTTCTTATTTTCAGCTACTAATATTTTAACTGAAGTATGACATAAAGAATGCTGTTGTTCTGGGAAGGTGAACTGATTCTCATTTGGAAACCATAGGGTTTTTCTAGGTATTTACACAGACTAGTTATTTTTTAAAAGTGCTTAGAGTGTTAAAGCAAAGAACATTAGATTTGTGTGGTTAACTTGAAGAACAAGCGTTGTGATCGATGTTTAAATGTAAAAGAACAATTCCTTGAATATGAACAACATATTATTGTCATCTGTATTACTCATAAAACACAAATGACTAAAATGTATCATTATCACTTAGGAGCTCTTCTCCATGAGCTATGCAGCATCACTAGTTTCTCTGTAGTCAGTAAAAAAGCCTCCCATCATCAGGGGCCAGATGATTCCTCTGGTGGGTATAATGTCACCATATTGTGCATGATAACACAAAATGAGTAGGTTCCAGAGGCGCTTCCTTATTGTTAGTGGTTCAGGTGTGGATCATCTTCCAGAGCTCTTCTCTAGGTCCCCTCACCACAGAGCAAGAAGTTTGCCCTTTCAAATAATGGGCCTTTTCTCTCCCAAAGATAAAAACAGTAATCACCTGACCCAACGGAAACCAGGAATTTTTTCTATGGAGGGGGAGGGGGCTGTTACATACCGCCTATCTCCTTCTGACCCTCTCTGATTTAGAGAGACGGGAGACAGCTTATTTGAAAGAGGGATTTTTTTTCTTTCAAATGAGGGGTCCCATGTACCTCTAATTTGGAGGTGATCAATGGAACTAAGGACTAGAAAATAATTTGCTAAGGTTGTTCTCAGGTATGGCATATGGTAAAAATGTATGTGGGGATTTTTAGCCCTTCTGGCACACCCCAAAAAGACCAATTACTTGAAAGAGACAATCCTCCTCTTTTAAATGAGTGGTCCCGTGTCTGTCCAGCTGCCACATGATTGTCGTTGTAATTATAATGCCTCTTAGTACTGGTCCTTTTTAGGGATTTTAAGCAGCATAACCCATTTCCTTATACTGTCCATTGTAATTTTTCAATAAAGTTGTGCTGTGACGTCATCACATCATTGAGCGTGATGTCACCACGCAAAACGTGAAGCCCCAGCGATGCCTGTCACTATACAGGCACGATCGCCGGGGTGGGAGTTGATAGGAGCCCCCAGATTGCCCTCAATATGGGTGAGTGCTAGCGATGGCTCTGAGCCATCGTCAGCACCTGACTGGGAAAATTTGCGACGGCTCAGAGCCATTGTTAGCACTCAAAGGGTTCAAGAGGCCCTTGCTACCCCTTGCCATAGAACTTTATCATAAATCTCTTCATTTCAAATAAATGGGCACCATTCAAATGTAATTAACAGCTGTTAAAACAATAGTCAAAGTAATAATAATTACCTGGCAGTAACCTTTAGCTACAATGGGGCCGATTTATCAATGCTTCAACTGATAATCCGCTGGAATCTTGCATCAAATTAGAAAATTGATCCACCGTAGTTAACAAAGTGTCAAGATCATCAAATTTTGAAATGTGTGACGTAATATACACTCCCGCGATATCAATCCAATGCAGATCGATGCTTGTGTTAATCGAGCGTAATACTGATTATCCGCCATCACATTTGACTCTATTTGCCAATTTATCAAACATTCAACAAGTACACTTGCGTCTATTCCGACGCAGAGTGCCTATTGTTCAAACCGCCACCCTTGAGGCCGCGAATGCCATAGAAATCAATGGGAGCCTGAAAACACAGAAAGGTTATGTTCAATGCTGCAAGACAATTAAGCATATTAGATAATAAAAGTAAATTAGGGAGATGTTACATCTTTTTCTCTCATTACAAAGCAAGGGGACAATATTATTGCTACAAATTTGGTGCGAAGTATTGCTCCAAATTTGATGCACTAGTAGATATAGGGATAAAAATGAAATAAATGCATTACATAATAAAGCCAACTTTCTTTTTTTGGATAAATCTATTTTCACCATGTTTAACGCATGTAATACAAGTCCCACTCTCCACTTAGCACCATATTTAACGCAATACTTAAACTCCTAAACAACCCACAAACTAGTAAAGTTTTCCACAACTTCTTATTGGTAAATGCATAATCACGTGATTAACCCCTTAAAGGACCAGTCAACACATTAGATTTGCATAATCATCAAATGCAGGATAACAGGACAATGCAATAGCACTTAGTCTGAACTTCAAATGAGTAGTAGAATTTTTTATAACAAATTTCAAAGTTATGTATATTTCCACTCCCCTTGTACCATGTGATAGCAATCAGCCAATCACAAATGCATATACGTATAGTCTGTGAATTCTTGCACATGCTCAGTAGGATCTGGTGACTCAAAAAGTGTAAATATAAAAGACTGTGCACATTTTTTTTTAATGCAAGTAAATTGGAAAGTAGTTTAAAATTACATGCTGTATCTGAATCATGAAAATTTAATTTAACCTGAGTGTCCCTTTAAGGACAAGGCCATTTTTCAATTTCTTTCCTTTAAGGACCAGGGCTATTTTTAAATTTCTGCGGTGTTTGTGTTTATATGTAATTTTCCTCTTACTCATTTACTGTACCCACACATATTATATACCGTTTTTCTCGCCATTAAATGGACTTTCTAAAGATACCATTATTTTCATCATATCTTATAATTTCTATTAAAAAAATTATAAAATATGAGGAAAAATTGGAAAAAAACACACTTTTTTTAACTTTGACCCCCAAAATCTGTTACACATCTACAACCACCAAAAAACACCCATGCTAAATAGTTTCTAAATTTTGTCCTGAGTTTAGAAATACCCAATGTTTACATGTTCTTTGCTTTTTTTGCAAGTTATAGGGCAATAAGTACAAGAAGCACTTTTCTATTTCCAAACCACTTTTTTTCAAAATTAGCGCTAGTTACATTGGGACACTGATATCTTTCAGGAATCCCTGAATATCCCTTGACATGTATATATATTTTTTTTAGAAGACATCCCAAAGTATTGATCTAGGCCCATTTTGGTATATTTCATGCCACCATTTCACTGCCAAATGAGATCAAATAAAAAAAAATTGTTCACTTTTTCACAAATTTTTTCACAAACTTTAGGTTTCTCACTGAAATTATTTGCAAACAACTTGTTCAATTATGGCATAAATGGTTGTAAACGCTTCTCTGGGATTCCCTTTGTTCAGAAATAGCAGACATATATGGCTTTGGCGTTGCTTTTTGGTAATTAGAAGGCCGCTAAATGCCACTGCGCACCACACATGAATTATGCCCAGCAGTGAAGGGGTTAATTAGGGAGCATGTAGGGAGCTTCTAGGGTTAATTTTAGCTTTAGTGTAGTGTAGTAGACAACCCCAAGTATTGATCTAGGCCCATCTTGGTATATTTCATGCCACCATTTCACCGCCAAATGCGATCAAATGAAAAAAAAACTTTAAATTTTTCACAATTTTAGGTTTCTCACTGAAATTATTTACAAACAGCTTGTGCAATTATGGCACAAATGGTTGTAAAAGCTTCTCTGGGATCCCCTTTGTTCAGAAATAGCAGACATATATGGCTTTGGCGTTGCTTTTTGGTAATTAGAAGGCCGCTAAATACCGCTGCGCATCACACGTGAATTATGTCTAGCAGTGAAGGGGATAATTAGGTAGCTTGTAGGGAGCTTGCAGGGTTAATTTTAGCTTTAATGTAGAGATCAGCCTCCCACCTGACACATCACACCCCCTGATCCCTCCCAAACAGCTCTCTTCCCTCCCCCTACCCACAATTGTCCCCGCCATCTTAAGTACTGTACTAAAATAAAACGTATTTTTAAAAAAAAAAAATGTTTTAGCATATTTACATATGCTGATGTGTAGGATCCCCCCTTAGCCCCCAACCTCCCTGATCCCCCCCAAACAGCTCTCTATCCCTCCCCCTCTACCTTATTGGTAGCCATCTTGGGTATTTGCAGCTGTCTGCCAGTACCCAGTTTACTAAAAAAAACAAACTGCTGTTTTATATATATATTTTTTTTTTCTGTAGTGTAGCTTCCCCCCAACCAAAGAGCAACCCCCCACCCCCTCCCAGATCACTTAGATCCCTTTTTGAAATTATTTTTTTCCCCACTGTATTTCACTTTTTTTTTTATATTTCTGTAGTGTAGCCGTTCCCACCCGCTTCCACCCCATGCACGCACCCGCCCCCGCCCTCCCGTGCATGTGCGCGTGCCTCCCTGCGCGTTCCCGACGGTCACCCCCGCGATCCCGCCCCCCTCCACGTCAAAGAACTCATCGATGGCCGCCCACCCACCAACGATACCGGCCATCGATGTCCGGTGCAGAGAGGGCCACAGAGTGGCTCTCTCTGCATCGGATGGCCAAGGGGTGTTATTGCAGGATGCCTCGATATTGAGGCATCACTGCAATAACCGTAAAGCGGCTGGAAGCGAGCAGGATCGCTTCCAGCCGCTTTAAACCCCTAATGTCGTACAGGGTACGTCGCTGGTCTTTTAAGACCAGGTTGTGTGCGACGTACCCTGTACGACTTTGTTAAGGGGTTAATGAAATCAGACAATCTGATTGAAATATACATTTTCTTCCATCACTAACGAATCAAATTGCTCTATACTTGAGTCATTGATCACTCATCAGGACTTGTAAGTGCCATTTTTTACATTGTGTATTATACTTTGAAAGTATGTATATGTGAAATTAGTATTAAAGATAAACATTGATGATGACATTAGGCCACACAGTGTAATATTTCTGACAATTATTTTAATAATCAAATGATGTTTGATTCAAAATAATCTTAAACTGATAGTTCAAATGAATAGTCTACCTAACATTAAGGGCACGATCAAATATACGGCGCAGGTTTCGGTGCAAGAGTGGGAATCCGCGCCGCACGTAATTTCACCTCGCACATCGGGGTATTACATAAACCCCGCCGGCAGTTCATAAAGTGCCGTAAGTCTGATAAACTAGCAATGTCCAGAAATGAGCGTAAATACAAATTTCTGGAGTCGCCAGTGACTTACGGCACTTAAGAAACTGCCGGCGCCTAAGAAAAGTAAAGAAAATAACAAATCTCCCGTAAAAGTCTAACATGCCTCCCAAAAATAAGCCCGACACGTAAAAACCTTATATCCGCAATCCCCCCTCTCATTACTAATATTAAATGTATTAACCCCTAGACCGACAACCCCCCACAACGCAATATGCCTATTTAAACTATTAACCCCTATATCCACCATCAAACCCACACTGCAAGTAATAACTAAATTATTAACCCCTATTAAAAAAATCAGCCAATAGAATTTCAGTAGCTCTTATCCTATTGGCTGATTTGAACAGCCAATAGGATTTCAGTAGCTCTCATCCGATTGGCTGATTTGAATTTGAAGGCTCAAATCAGCCAATAGGAATTCAAGGGACGCCATTTTTAATCGCATACCTTGAATTCCTATTCAGTGTACGGCGGAGATCGTATGAAGAGGATCCTCCACGCTCCATGGCTCCGCGGTCGCTGGTCTTCAGTTCCAGAGTCGCCAGTCTTCAGCTCCGTGGTCATCGGTCTTCAACTCCGCCCTCCGCTCCGCGCCGACTGGTTCCTCGAAGAAGAAAGAAGAGGTCGCCGCTTGGAAGAAGACTTCACCGCCTGGAACAGGACCTTCTCCGCTGAACTTCAGGACAGGTGAGGACCACTTGGGGGTTAGACTTAGGGTTTTTTAAGGGGTTTTTGGGGGGTTTTATTTTATTTAGATAGGATGGGCAGCAAAAGAGCTGAATGCCCTTTTAAGGGCAATGCCCAACAAATGCCCTTTTCAGGGCAATGGGTAGTTTAGGGTTTTTAGTGTTAGTTTTTTTGGGGGGGGGTTTAAGAGCAGATTATCTTGGGGCAATGCCCTGCAAAAAGTCCTTTTCAGGGCTACTGGATGTTTATTAGATTGGGGGTGTTTTTCTTTTTGGGGGGCTTTTTTATTTTCATAGGGATTAGGTGTAATTTATTTAAAATTTTGTAATTTTATTTATTATTTTCTGTAATCTTAGATTTTTTTATTTTCTGTAATTCTTGCTTAAAGGGACAGTCTACTCCTGAATTTTGATTAGACTGCCCCTTTAATTTATACTTACTTTATTTGTATTTTAAAAGTAGTGTATATTTTTTTTAATTTAATAGTAACTTTAGTATTTTGTAAATTAGGCAATTTTAGTTTATTTAGGGGGGTTAGGTTAGGGGGGTTAGGTTAGGGGTTAGGTTTATTGCGTTATGGGCTATGGGGGTTTAGGGGTTAATAGACTTTATTAGTTATTGCGGTGGGGGATTGCGGTTGACAGGTAGATAGACATTGCGCATGCGTTAGGTGTTAGTTTATTTTTGCAGGCATTTTCGGGAGTTACGGTGCTCCCATAATCAGCGCAAGGCTTGCTGCGGCTGCCTTTTATGGCGAGGTAAAAATGGAGTATGATTTTTCCATTTTCTCCACGTAAGTCCTTGCGCTGGATATTGGATACTGATTTGCGACGCGGTTCTATGTTAGCCTATGGGAGTAATAATTGCGGGCGACGGGTGAAATATATGCTACGCCGTATATGTAATACCAAAATCGCGTAAAATCTGGCGACGGAGGATTTTGCGGGCAACGCTGCATATGTAATGGAGGCCTAAATTGTCATGAATCAGATACAGCAGAAATTAAAATCACCTCTTTACTTTCATGCTATTTTCAGTGTTTTTCTTCCTTCTCTTGAATTTCATTTTCATTAAGAAATGTCATCTTAAATGCCAGCAAATTTTTTAACACCTGTGTAGGGGTGGTGTTTCAAACTAGACTGCAATCAGGAAGGGTTACACAGGTGCAGAGATAAAACTGGCCCAGCTCTTAAAATATCCATTGATTGCAAATAAATACAGAGCATACCCTGATTACATGTTATATTCGCAATTATTCTTGCTCAGAATAATGATATATTTACACTATATACTGTACACATAGTGGTATAAATAAACACAGAGACAACATTGTTTAGAACAAAAAAAAGGAATCTAGGGACATGTATAAATATGTTTGCAAAAGATTTCTGACATAACATATATACTGTATATATATATGTATATATATATATATATATATATATACACACAAGTATGTGCAAAGATATATGTACACATTCTAGCATTAATAATCATTAAAATAAAAAGGAAAAAACATGAGATAGGCATATCATGATTTATAGAAATACAAATACACATTAATTTATATGAAAATATCATATACGTATCAGATTTTTTTGTATAACAAATAAATATAAAATAATTTTCTATAAGATATTATTGTTTGTTCAGGTATAAATCTAGCTATTTCTTGGACATTAACAGATGAAAAATAAAAGATTAGCTTTAGAGAAATGTGCTCGTTCATGGACAGTAATGAAATGGCATAAAGTTGGAAAAAAACAGAATATCTGCGACATCGATGACTCATTTATCAACAGTCCGATGCTCATTGCGCTGTACTTGACGCGCGTGTTTTTGACAGACTTTTTAATAAATAAGGCTGCCATATGTAGATTCGCGGCAGCGATGTCTGGTGAGAGAATTGACTCCAGCAAATGCGTCGAGATTGACACAATGATAAATCGTCCCCAATGTGTTGAGTTGTTGATTTCACTGCTCAAAGGTCCTTGTCTTGTGTCTCTGAACTTAATTTAATAACAGAATTCCAAATAAATGGGAGAAATGAATTAGTGTAAGTATTACATTTTATTAAATATATATATATAGCATAGGTTTTGGTACAAGTATTTTATGCTCAGTGTTTTTAAAGGGACAGAATACACCTTGTAATTACAATATTTTTCTAGCTTGCAATAAATTTGCATACTAAGTGAATGTGAAAAAAATGTAATACAATTACACTTTGATGCAAATGTTTTTCAACAGCCAAACTCCATCTACCACTTGCCTATTACTTATTACTTGTTATAGGAGTAGATACAGCCACTTTCATTTTAACAGCAAATTAATAGTTGTTTTACAGTTTCTTGAATGATTATAGTTAGAGGAAATTAATGAGCTAAAATACAGTAAAGAAGGCAAAATAAATAATGAAAGTATATTGCACTGTTTTACTAAAGGGACGTGAAGCCAAATATAAACTTATATGTTAGATACAGCATGTTTTTATAAGAGAATTTCAATGTACTTATCAAAATTACTTTCTATTGGTATTGGTTCTTGAGCCAAATATGGTCAGATAGGTCCTAACAGTGCATTGCACCTTTTTTTTTTGGGGGGGGGGGGGGGGTTAGACATTTTAGTTATGCAAGCAATAATGCAATAATAAAATGCCTTTTGCACTGTTATGTCCATTTAAAAGTGAGTTTAGACAAGGGTATGATCATACATTAAAGAGTAGAAGGAAGCAGCACTCTTAATCCATTGTCCATAAAATCCAAAAGTTTATTACAAGCCGTTTAAAACAAGTAGACAAGCACAGCACAGTACAAGCTACACAAGTGGAGGGGAACCCTCCTCAGGCTGTAGCGACGTCATTTTCCTACTCACTATGATCATACATTGTCAAAATGAGTTGTCATCCTTCTGGGAGATCAGAATTTTATAGTTAGTTGTTTTTTGTTTGTTTTTAATCCTACTATTGTAAAAAAAAAAGTTTTTAGCAGTTTTTAATGAGTAGTATGAGTGTATAATCCTAACTGTAGGTGTTTTGGGAACTGAAACTTAAAGGGACAGTCTACAATAGAATTGTTATTGTTTTAAAAGATACATAATCCCTTTATTACCCATTGTCCAGTTTTGCATAACCAACACGGTTATAATAATACACTTTCTACCTCTGTGATTACCTTGTATCTAAGCATCTTCTGACAGCCCCCTGATCACATGACTAACTATTTATTATCTACTGACTTGCATGTAGTACTGTGTTGTGCTAAATCTTAAATAACTCCCCGGGCGTGGACACAGTATTATCTATATGGCCCACGTGAACTATCAGTCTCTTGTTGTGAAAAGCAATTAAAAAAGCATGTGACAAGAGGCGGCCTTCAAGGGCTTAGAAATTAGCATATTAGTCTACCTAGGTTTAGGAAGTTGATTACAAGTCCTATCTGAATAATGAAATTTAAATTTTGACTGGACTGTCCCTTTAAATGTTCAGTCTACTCCTGAATTTGTATTGTTTTTAAAAAGATAAGTTATGCATTTATTACCCATTCCCCAGTTTTGCATAACCAACACTGTTATATTAATACACTTTTTACCTCTGGGATTACCTTGTATCTAAGTCTCTGCAGACTTCCCCCTTATCTCAGTTCTTTTGACAGACCTGCATTTTAGCCAATCAGTGCTGAATCATAAATAACTCCACGGACGTGAGCACAATGTTATCTATATGGCTCACATAAACTAGCACTGTCTAGCTGTGAAAACTGAAAATTGCAATGAGATAAGAGGCGGCCTTCAAGCAGTGACGTGCACTCATAGGAGGCAGGTGAGGTACTGCCGCACCTGCCATTTGGGACAAATGAAAAAAATATATATAATTTTATTAAAAAAAAAAAAGTTAAATGTTTTTTTTTTTTGTTTTACATTTCTAGCTCTATAATATTGTGCAATAGAGAGGCACTGGATTCTGGTGTTTCTCTATTGCGCAATATTTTACATGTATTTTTATTACTAGCCGCTCTGCAGCACCACCCGGTGGTGATTTGCAGCAGCAGCGCAGCTGAAAAAACTGTGAAAGAGGCACCTCTGATGAGGCCTCGTATTTTCCCTGGGAGACCGGCTCAGCCAATCAACACTGGTTGACTCCCTGGCCCTGCTGTATGGTGCCTACTGCGCATGCGCAACGAGGAGCAGTCTGACGGCGCGGGAACAACAGTCAGTGCCACAGCTCATTGCTAACTGTTTGGGACTGTCAGCGAGTGGAGCCTGAGCTAATCGCAGCTGCTGTTGCCCCCTGGTCCTGCCTGGTCACTGAGGAGCCGTCGCCGACGCCGAGTCACCAACACAGTCACACAAGTAAGTCAGAATGACAAGCCATCGTGTGTGACTGTGATGTGAGCAGTAAATATGATAAGGCAGAGAGTGGAGACTGAGAGACAAGTAGTGGCCGCGGCCGCCGCCCCCCACCCCTCTGCTCTGATGTTAAGTGTCTGTGTGAGTCTCACACAGGCACTTAACATCAGAGCAGAGGGGGACTGTGTGATGACTGATGAGTGAGTGACCGGGTGTCAATGACATGTAATGAGACTCTGATGTGACATCATCTTCTCCTCTGCTTACTAAAATGTAAAATGTAAATGAGCAGCCGGCATCTTGTGATTTTGTAGGCAGTAGACAGTGGGCACTAAGGCAGTTAGGCAGAGTAGTGGCCGCCCGCCCCCTATGATGTTAAATTAACTTTGTGCCTGATGGTCCCGGTCAGTGTTGCTGCCTACTACTGAGTGTCTGAGTCTGACATCTTCTAGTCTGCTTACAAAATTTATTTTACAGAATGATGAGCAGCCATCTTGTGCACACTGCACAATGCACATAATATATTAAATATATTATGTGCATTGTGCAGTGTGCACAAGATGGCTGCTCATTCTGTAAAATAAATTTTGTAAGCAGACTAGAAGATGTCAGACTCAGACACTCAGTAGTAGGCAGCAACACTGACCGGGATTATAAGGCAGAGAATAGTGGCCTCCCCCTCTCTGATGTTAAATTTTGAGTCTGACCCGGTCAGTGTTGCTGTCTACACCTACTACTGAGTGTCTGAGTCTGACATCTTCTCTGCTTACAAAATTTATTTTACAGAATGAGCAGCCATCTTGTGCACACTGCACAATGCACATAATATATTTAATATGCAGTATCTCTCTCCCCTCTCTCTCACTCTCTCCCCTCTCTCTCTCACTCTCTCCCCTCTCTCTCTCTCACTCTCTCCCCTCTCTCTCTCTCACTCTCTCCCCTCTCTCTCTCTCACTCTCTCCCCTCTCTCTCTCTCTCCCCTCTATCTCTCTCTCTCCCCTCTGTCTCTCGCTCTGTCTCACTCCCCTCTGTCTCTCTCTCTCCCCTCTGTCTCTCTCCCCTCTGTCTCTCCCCCCTCTGTCTCTCCCCCCTCTGTCTCTCTCCCCCCCCCCCCTCTGTCTCTCTCTCTCTCTCCCTTCTGTCTCTCTCTCTCTCCCCTCTGTCTCTCTCTCCCTTCTGTCTCTCTCTCTCCCCTCTGTCTCTCTCTCTCCCCTCTGTCTCTCTCTCTCCCCTCTGTCTCTCTCTCTCTCCCCTCTGTCTCTCTCTCTCTCCCCTCTGTCTCTCTCTCTCTCCCCTCTGTCTCTCTCTCTCTCCCCTCTGTCTCTTTCTCTCTCCCCTCTGTCTCTCTCTCTCCCCTCTGTCTCTCTCTCTCCCCTCTCTCTCCCTCCCCTCTGTCTCTCTCTCTCCTCTCTCTCTCTCTCCCCTCTGTCGCTCTCTCCCCTCTGTCTCTCTCCCTCCCCTCTGTCTCTCTCCCTCCCCTCTGTCTCTCTCCCTCCCCTCTGTCTCTCTCCCTCCCCTCTGTCTCTCTCCGTCCCCTCTGTCTCTCTCCCTCCCCTCTGTCTCTCTCTCTCCCCTCTGTCTCTCTCTCCCCTCTGTCTCTCTCCCCTCTGTCTCTCTCTCTCCCCTCTGTCTCTCTCTCCCCTCTGTCTCTCTCTCTCCCCTCTTTCTCTCTCTCTCTCCCCTCTGTCTCTCTCTCCCCTCTGTCTCTCTCTCTCTCCCCTCTCTCTCCCTCCCCTCTGTCTCTCTCTCTCTCTCATCTCTCTCCTCTCTCTCTCTCTCTCTCTCTCTCTCCCCTCTGTCTCTCTCTCCCCTCTGTCTCTCTCTCTCTCCCCTGTCTCTCTCCCTCCCCTCTGTCTCTCTCTCTCTCTCTCCCCTCTGTCTCTCCCCTCTGTCTCTCTCTCTCCCCTCTGTCTCTCTCCCTCCCCTCTGTCTCTCTCTCTCTCCCCTCTGTCTCTCTCTCTCCCCTCTGTCTCTCTCTCCCCCTTCTGTCTCTCTCTCCCCCCTCTGTCTCTCTCCCCTCTCTCTCTCTCACTCTCTCCCCTCTCTCTCTCTCACTCTCTCCCCTCTCTCTCTCTCTCCCCTCTATCTCTCTCTCTCCCCTCTGTCTCTCGCTCTGTCTCTCTCCCCTCTCTCTCCCTCCCCTCTGTCTCTCTCTCTCTCTCTCTCTCCTCTCTCTCCTCTCTCTCTCTCTCTCTCTCTCCCCTCTGTCTCTCTCTCCCCTCTGTCTCTCTCTCTCCCCTCTGTCTCTCTCCCTCCCCCCTGTCTCTCTCCCTCCCCTCTGTCTCTCTCTCTCTCTCTCCCCTCTGTCTCTCCCCTCTGTCTCTCTCTCTCTCCCCTCTGTCTCTCTCTCTCTCTCCCCTCTGTCTCTCTCTCCCCCCCCTCTGTCTCTCTCTCCTCTCTGTCTCTCTCTCCCCTCTGTCTCTCTCTCCCCTCTGTCTCTCTCTCTCCCCCCCCTCTGTCTCTCTCTACCATCTGTCTCTCTCTCCCCTCTGTCTCTCTCTCTCTCCCCTCTGTCTCTCTCTCTCTCCCCTCTGTCTCTCTCCCCTCTCTCTCCCTCCCTTCTGTCTCTCTCCCTCCCCTCTGTCTCTCTCCCTCCCCTCTGTCTCTCTCTCTCCCCCCTCTGTCTCTCTCTCTCCCCCCTCTGTCTCTCTCTACCCTCTGTCTCTCTCTCCCCTCTGTCTCTCTCTCCCCTCTGTCTCTCTCTCTCTCCCCTCTGTCTCTCTCCCCTCTCTCTCCCTCCCTTCTGTCTCTCTCCCTCCCCTCTGTCTCTCTCCCTCCCCTCTGTCTCTCTCCCTCCCCTCTGTCTCTCTCTCCCCTCTGTCTCTCTCTCTCTCTCCCCTCTGTCTCTCTCTCTCCCCCCTCTGTCTCTCTCTACCCTCTGTCTCTCTCTCCCCTCTGTCTCTCTCTCTCTCCCCTCTGTCTCTCTCTCTCTCCCCTCTGTCTCTCTCCCCTCTCTCTCCCTCCCTTCTGTCTCTCTCTCCCCCCTCCTGTCTCTCTCTCCCCCCTCTGTCTTCTCTCTCTCTCCCTCCCCCTCTGTCTCTCCCTCTCTCCCTCCCCCTCTGTCTCTCCCTTTCTCCCTCCCCCTCTGTCTCTCTCCCTCCCCTCTGTGTCTCTCTTTCTCTCTCCCCCTCTGTGTGTGTCTCTCTCTCTCTCTCTATCCATCTCTCTCTCCCTGTATCTCCCACCCCCTCGGTCTCTCTCCTTACGTGTCTCATTCTCCCCCATGGTCTCTTTCTCTGTCTCTCTACCCTCTGTCTCTCTTTGTCTCTCTCTCTCTCCCCTCTGTCTCTTTGTCTCTCTCCCCCCTCTGTCTCTCTGACTATCTCTCTCTCCCTGTCTCTCCCACCCCCTCTGTCCAATTTATAATCTAATATCTAATTTCCTTCATTCTCTTGATATTCTTAAATGAAAATCATATCTAAATATGCTCAGTAGCTGCTGATTGATGGCTGCACAATAGATACCTCATGTGATTGGCTCACCCATGTACACTGCTATTTCTTCAACAAAGGATATCTAAAGAATGAAGGCATATCCTAGCCAGTGCCTCACCTGCCTCTGACCTCACTGCACGTCACTGCCTTCAAGGGCTTATAAATTAGTATATGAGCCTACCTAGGTTTAGCGTTCAACAAAAAATACCAAGAGAACAAAGAAAATTGGAAAGTTGTTTAAAATGACATGCCCTATCTAATTCATGAAATTTTAATTTTGACTACACTGCCCCTTTAATGTGGACCTATAAAGTGTGATAGTATGATATGTTGTTTACCATATAAACAATAGCAAATGACACATACAGTGGGGCCGATGTAACAAGCTGTCAATTGGCCCCAATGCAGCTGTTTCCAATCGAGCCTTCAGCCTCGCCGGAAACAGCAGTTAAGAAGCAGCGGTCTTAACACCACTGCTCCTTAACTCATATGCCTCCTCTCAGGCTGCGGACATCAAACCACCCGATTGACCGTAAATCTGCAGGGGGCGGCAATGCACAAGCAGTTCACCAGAACTGCTTGTGCAATGTTAAATGCTGACAGCGTATGCTGTCATCATTCAGCGATGTCTATCGGACATGATCCGCTGAGCGGATAATGTCGGACAGACACATGATATATCGGCCCCAATTGGGTTCATTTATTAAGCTGTGAATGCAGTTTCAGATCCCCAGTGGTTGACGACCCTGAAATGCTAGTTAAGTAGCTGCTGTCTTAAAACTTAATTTCTCCACCACCTAAAGTGTGGCGGATTTCAATCATTCTGATACGATCCTATCAGGATAACTGACAGCTTGACAGCGGATGCTGCCTGGTCGCCTTGAGGCTGAGCAGACAAAGTTCATGAGAGCAAACCTCATCTTTATTTGTGTCTTCAGTGCAGTTGTTTTTTGCCATTGTTGGCTATTTTATAGGGTATCTTCTAAAAGTGCTTTGTCTACTGGAAACAAAACAAGATATAATTTGTGTGAATAGGTTTACAGAAAAATAAATTAAATTTAAATGCAATGAGTTCAAAATACTTTAGCATAGCACAGCAGAAAAGAGATTAAAATAGCTTCAATACAGGGGTGAGAAATGGTTCAGCAGGGAAGAGGTTAAGTAGTTATAACAGTCTACATAGGTTAGTATGTTAATATGAGATGTCATTATTCTGTGCCTCTTTTAGTTCCAGTCTCCCAGAACAGAGGATGAGAACAGAGACCATGCTTAAAAAGCCCTTTGTGATCATTTTAAGTTGAAATAACATCTCACTACCACACCTTGTTCAACACATTACTCCTGTTTATTTAGCTCCAACAAGTTACATTGCTAACTACATAGTTAGTCTGGGAAGCTACCTTAAAAGGTCATGTGTTTACAAAAGTGCATATTTTACATGAACATGAATTAACAAAACTTTAAAATCACACAAACGTCTATTTCTCAGCCCTAAACAAATTATATGTTATTTGGTGGAGTGTAATATTACAGTGTTAGGTGCCACATGGGAACAGCATGTCACTTTTCACTGGTTTCCAGTACTCATTAGTTTGATTAGTCTTACCATTACTTTCACAAGAAAATGTCTCCTTTAAAATGTTGACATTTTAAGGGACATAAAACCCAATTTTTTTTCTTCCGGGATTCATAGAAAATGTGTATTTTTAAACAACTTTCCAATTTATTTCTAGTATATAATTTGTTTCATTCTCTTGGTATGGTTTGTTGAAAAGCATATCTAGATAGGCTCAGGAGCTGCCGATTGGTGGCTGCACATGTATGTATTATTGGCTCTCGCATGTGCATTTCTGTTTCTTCAACAAAATATACTAAGAGAAGGAAGCAAAATAGATAATAGAAGTAAATTGGAAAGCCATTTAAATTTGTATTCTCTATTTAATTATGAAAGAAAAAAAATTGGCTTTCATGTCCCTTTAAGGTGTTAAATGTGTTACCAGAAAGTCACTACCACAGAGCATTTGTTCCATGACCTGGAGTTGCTTAGTGATAATGGAAGATCTGTGATGGCTGCACTTATTTTGTGTTTCAGTATTGCATGGTACCTGCCACCCCCTTGTGACTCCAGACCATGTAATTTGCCATGTTGGCAGCTTTGTAATAACACTTATACTTAACCCAACCAAAAAAACATGTTTGTAGAGAACAAGATACCCATGTTTTAATTATCAGAAATAGTAATATATATAAAATGAATGAGCTCTGGAACTCATTAGAAGTGAAATGAAAAAAGAATTGTGCTAAAGCTTCCAAAAATAAATTAAAATACTCAAATGTGTGCTCATCAAGATAGAGGTGTTTCCAGGTAGTTCCTCTTTAAGCATTGTTTTCTTCAACAAAGAATAGGCACTGAGCACCAGCCATCCCAGCTTCTGCATACAAAGAACCAGGGACAACTCTAAAGTCATCCAGCAACAGCAGATTAGAATGCTTAGCATTACCTGCAGACTAACCACACTCTATCCCAAGCCTCCCAATCCTAGAATAAAAAATAAAAGTTAAGTGGTGTTGTTGGGGTGAGTGCTTCATTAGCCTCACTAAACAATCAGATAGAGGCAATTTATATTGTCATTTATTGCAACGTTGCTGTCAGAGAGGGCTGCAGATCATTGTGTAATATTGTAATATCTCCTTAGACAATGATGGAGAATTATAGAGAATAAGCTGAAATAGAATCTACCGCATTAGGGCTCAATGTACTAAACTGCGGGCAGACAGCTTCTCAACTCGCGAAGCTGTCCGCCCGCCTTCGCTACACACGGGCAGCGGATCTCTTGATCCGCTTCCCTGTATGTATCATTACACACTCACTGCTTCTTACATTGCGGGAAGCAGGCTCGCATATGCGAACCTGCCCCGCAAAGGCTCTGGAGCAGCTTTCGCTGCTTCGTACATGGAGCCCTAGTAGATAAAAATGTGATTTATTGATCAAATATCTACATATAATATGTAAAATAGCACTGAACTCAGTAGGTACCTGTGCCACAATGTAAAATCTTAGGGTTAGAATTACAAATAACCCTGCAGCTATATGTAATGCATTTTACCTGCATAATCTGATTTTAACCCTATCTGCAATTTCAATTTTTGAAGTTTGCGTTTTACTAGTGTCTGTGTCAGTGCCTACTTTGCGAATCTTGCACTATTTGAAATTAATTATCATATGCATCACCACTTGGTAATTCATCTATTTTACATCAACATTATCATATATATATATGTATGTGTATATATATATATATATATATATTATATGGGTTTTAAGACAGAGAAAAAACCTGAACCTAGTATATCAGGATGAAAGACAGGGAATTCAGCACTCTTTTCAAAAAGTTTTTTATTAAGCTCATCAAAGTAAAATGAGGGGTATCCCAAAAAAAGAATAAACTTGAGTGGCCACAAGACATTACGCCCTGACGAAGCCCGACACACCCAGCGGGTGAAACGCGCGTCGGCATTGGACAAGCCGACACGGAACATGAGGTTCGTGTGAACGCCACTGAACTTAACAGCTCTGCAAACTTACGCTCATGAAGGATCTCCTGTAAGATGGATTTGGGGATCCACAAAGGACTGCTTGCCATACAATAGTCCTGGGACTGAGCAGGAAACAGGTCGTATGCCATTATAAGTCTTGCCTGATAAATAGGCACATCTATATAAGAACTGGATATTGCTACCCGGTTGCAAGGGTAAAACTACAAGTCTCGAAATAACATCACTACTAAGCACAACTATCGTGCAGTCTCCCACTTTGCACTTATGCTTACCATCTCTATCATGAACTTTTCATCCTCATGCATTTAAGACTGCTTGCACGGGACTGTCTAGCAACTAACAGAAATATATGCTACTATCTGCCTGCTACTTATTCCTGCTGAGCTACGTTCCATGCTTACGCCTATACTGTTTGCTTCCTGCTTACTAACAGACGAATGTACATATTATGAGATACACTATTAACTACTTAGATCCCATCTATACACCTGCACGGCATTAAGCCTTATATCTTAAGGTGCCGCACGCAGTAGGGTGTAGTAGTTTAAAAAGTGTGTCTCACTAATATATCTCCCTTTTTATTTGTACGCACAATATAAAAATATGCCTTATATGTATTGCCCATAGTTACACCATATTTCTGTGGGCGCAAATGTCAGTATCTACTTAGATCCCATTCTTATACCTGCCCGGCAATTAACCCTATACTTGAAGGTGCCGTTCGCAGCTGGGTGTAGTAGTATGACAAAGGCTCCGTGTGAAATATAGTTACTTCACCATTCACACATTGAGATATCTCTGTCTGACGTGATAATTGACAGCAAATTTAGCTATCTTCTGTAATATAGGTATACCTGTTGAAATTCCATGTCAGTATATGTACAAAGTTCAGGTATTCACGCTAACCCCTGACCGGTCAGGTTTGTTTTATTATTTTGTGTTCATTTTTTCTGTTGTATGTACAATTTCTTTCTTGGTCTATTGTTATAGACATATTGTATCTGTATTTTTGAAACAATATGTTTCGCTAAATAAATGCTAGAGATTGTCCTCTCTTGTGGCCACTCAAGTTTATTCTTTTTTTGGGATACCCCTCATTTTACTTTGATGAGCTTAATAAAAAACTTTTTGAAAAGAGTGCTGAATTCCCTGTCTTTCATCCTGATATACTAGGTTCAGGTTTTTTCTCTGTCTTAAAACCCATATAATTTATTTTAAGGGTCTGCACCACATTTAAGTCATATTGAGGCCATACCGGTATTTGTCCAAGAACTGGTGGGTCACTACTTATTAGCTCTTAGCAGTTGCGTCCCCTCCGTCATTTCCCCTATATATATATATATATATATATAATAATAATAAAAGTTCTGTTTTTTTTCTATGTGAAGAACATAGGCATGTAAAATATGCGTAATGCGCATTGAGGTTCACGATTTAGGTCTAAAGTGGCGTTGGGTTAGCGCACTTGAAAAATTGCTAACTTCAATGCATGTTATTGAGGTATTAAATATAAAATATTAAAAAATGTTAATTAAAATGATTATACTGTATACTGTAAAAAAAAAATCCATGGAATATTTATACAGTATATATATATATATATATATATATATATATAAGTATGTATAATAATTTTTAGTAATATTTTTTAATATTTAATATTTCAATAACACGCATTAAAGTTAGCAATTCTTCATGTATGCTAACCTAACACTGTGTTAGACCTAAAACGCAAACCATGATGCACGTTATGTATATTTTAAATTCCAATGTTTTTCAAATAGAAAATAATGTAATTTTTATTATTTAATATGTATTTATATACTGTATATATATATATGTACAAGCAAAGTGCACTCCAGATTCAAACAGTCAGCCGCTTCGGGTGCTAGCAAAAATAGGATATATCAAAAAACAAGAAGCACTCCAGAAGACTTTCAAATAATGTCACCTTTAATTAGTGAACGTTTTCGGGCAATAAGCTACCCGTCCTCAAACTTAGTAAGTTTGAGGACGGGTAGCTTATTGCCCGAAAACGTTCACTAATTAAAGGTGACATTATTTGAAAGTCTTCTGGAGTGCTTCTTGTTTTTTGATATATATATATATATATATATATATATATAACAATGTTAATGTAAAATAGATAACTATACCTATAGATCTATAAGAATAGATATACAGGTATAGGTAGTGGTACATATAGATATATATAGAAATATGTATTTAATTTACAAATTACATTATCCTGCAAGTGGAGAACTTTGGAATGTAAAATATGTACAGTAAATATACAGTAAAAAACATAAATACATACACATAAATACATATGTACACACATTTATACATATATATACTTAGACATGTATATGTACGTATATACAGTATATGTTAAAGCCATTTGCAGCTTCTTCTTTTTTTCAAACACCTTATTGCGATTGCGCTTGAGCAAACGTGTTTACTTTCAATTTGTAATATGCGTGCTATTTCGGTTGTGCACAAAAAGCCAAAATCGTTTGCGCACAAATGTTAGCACGCCACTTGTAATCTAGCCCATAATCAAGTATATAACAATATTACAATTTGACTAAATGATCATGGTTGTGTTGTTTTTGCAGCTGTCTTTGTGGAGTGAAAACGTGACTGTGTGGAGATACTTTAAATAGTAAGGTGATTAATGTATTGCTAGAGTAGATGACATGTTTATGGTGTTATTAAAACTCAAGGTGAATAAGTGAGAGGTTTGATTGATATCATATACCTCCTTTGATATTTCAGTGATTAACTACATTATTCACTTGCTAACATTAACCATTAATTTCAGGGGGGTTTTTGAGTGACCCACATAAACCGTATATTTTTTCAGCAGACATCAGCAGATGTACAGTATCTAGTAAAGTAGGTTTTATTAAGGCTGATGACAAACAGCATGTAGAACAGTATTTTTCAAAAGCCCTGTCAAATGCTACATTTAACATCAGTTCATCTTTCTAGGTGACCAAAGTTTAGGATGTTATTGCTTTCATGCTTCAAAAAGCGCTGTGGAACCTGTTAATAACTGATAATAATAATAATAATAATAATATGAAATTGCAAAATGCAAAATAGAATATACCGGTATATATATATATATTTATATATATATATATATATATATACACACACATATATATTAGAGAGAGAGGCATTCATTATTTATACATAGTCATTTGTCTTATTTGCGACTCTTTCCCAAGAGGATGAGATCAAATCATCTCCAGTGCCTGAAAGAATAAACTTGTATTACAAGGGCTTTGAACCTGCATCCACATCATAGTTAATGGGCTCCATAGAGGTTAGGATGATAGTACTTGTGTGTGTGTGTTTCTTTATTCTTTCTACAAGGGTTTATATGAACAGCCAATAGGATTTTAGCAGCTCTAATTCCTATTGGCTGATTCAAAATTTTCAGCAAATAAGAATGCAAGGGACGCCATCTTGAAATGGCTCCCTTGCATTGAAGATTCAGTGTACGGCGGCAACAGTATGAAGAGGATGCTCTGCTTTTTTGGGTGGGTTTTTATTTTAGATGAAGGTTTGGGCAGCAAAAGAGCTAAATGCCCTTTTAAGGACAATGTCCATACAAATGTCCTTTTCAGGGCAATGGGTAGCTTAGGTTTTTTAGATAGTTTTTTTTATTTTGTGGGTTTGGGGGGTGGGGGTTTGTAATGTTAGTGGGGGTTTGTATTTTTTTTACAGGTAAAAGAGCTGTTTAACTTAGGGCAATAGACTACAAAAGGGCCTTTTCAGGGCAATGTGTAGATTAGATTTTACTTTATTTTTATTTTGTGGGTTTAGGGGGTACGGATTTGTATACTGTTAGGGGGTGTTGTTTTTTTGTAGCAAAAGAGCTGTAAACTTTAGGGCAATGACCTACAAAAGGCCATTTTAAGGGCCCCCAAAAGGTCCCTTTAAGGGCCCTTGGTAGTTTATTCTAGATTAGGCTTTTTTATTTTGGGGTGTTTTTTTTTTTTTTTTTTTTTTTTTAAAGGGTATTAGAATAGGAATAATTTTAATTTTTTAGGATAATTTCTGTGGGGGGGTTGTAATGGTAGTTTTTTTTTTGTGATTTTAGTGCTTTTTTATTTTTTGTAATTTTAGGTTTTAGTGTAAGGTAGCTTAGGTTTTATTTCACAGGTAAGTTTGTATATATTTTAACTAGGTAGTTAGAAAATAGTCCATAACTATTTACTAACTAGTCTACCTAGTTAAAATAAATACAAACTTACCTGTGAAATAAAAATAAAACCTAAGCTAGCTACAAGTTTAATTTAGCTCTATTGTAATTATGTTAAAGTTAGAGGGTGTTAGGTTTAGGGTTACGGTTAGGGTTACGTTAGGTTTAGGGGTAGGTTTAGGGGTTAATAGTTTAATTTAGATTTAGCTTTATTTAGTTGTGGCAATGTTGGGGAGCGGCGGAATAGGGGTTACAGAACTTTTCTTTCCGCGATCACAGGTGTTAGACTTTTTCCTGACCCGCTCTCCCCATTGAAGTCTATGGGGAAAGTGTACACGAGCACGTCAAAACAGCTCTTGTTTTTTGTGCGGTATGGAGCTTAAAAGCACCATATCGCATGCACAAGCCGGCTGTTTCAAAACTTGTAATTGCTGCTCTATGGAGGGTGAAATAACGCAACTTTAGTTGCTTTTCGTTTCGCACCCTCTATAGTGCAAAACTTGTAATCTAGATGTAAGACAGTTACAAATGATAGCAGTTCAGTTATATAATAGTGTAAATATCAGGGTGTAGAATGCTTGTGTGTGAATCAGATTACGTTTGTATGCAGGCAGCGGTCAGATGTGTAGAGTGGGGAGTGTAGAGCTGGCAGTGTAGTGTTCCCCATGTCAGCGAGTATCAAGCTATTGTACCATTGAAGTAAGCAAATATTTCCTTTCACAATTCTTATAGCTCACACAAATGTTAACAACTTTCCAATTTACTTATTTTATCAAATTTGCTTAATGTTCTTGCTATCCTTTGTTGAAGCAGCAGCAGCAATGCACTACTGGTATCTTTTCACAACAAAGAAAGTTGTGGAGAAACCACAAAAAGCAATTGTTAAAAGTCCAAACTTAAATGATTGAGTACAACCATACCCAAGGCAATACAGGCCAGGAGTATAACGTGATTCCTGTGCCTCAAGGGCACTACTGAGAGCTAGCTAGAGTTAGCTGAACGCATCAGGTGAGCCATTGGCAAGATGTGTATATATGCAGCTTCCAATTAGCAGCTAGCTACCAGTAGTACACTGCTGCGTCTGAGCCTACCTTGGTATATTTTTCTAAAAGCGATACCAAGAGAACAAAACAAATTAGATAAGAGGAACAAATTGAAAATTGCATGCTGTATCTGACTCATGAACATTTAATTTAAACTTTACTGTCCCTTTAAAGAGATACAGTAAAGTAAAGGAAAAGATTGTACAGCAAATGGTGATGCCAATCATGGATTACGGGGACATAATATATGCACCTGCACTGCAAACTCACCTTAATAAACTTAATAAACTGTATAACTCATTCTGCCGCTTTGTGCTACAATGTAACTACAGGACCCACCATTGTGACATGCTAAAAGAACTAAACTGGCTGTCAATGGAATCCAGACGCACCCTCCATCTTTCCTGCCTTGTGTTTAAGAGCTTTTCAGGGAAGTTCCCACCCTACCTGAGCAGAATGCTCTCCCCGGCTATTCCCAACTCCTATAACCTTCGATACAATAACAGCACATTATTTAGCTTGCCTCAATACAAAAAGAAAGCAGCTCGATCCTCCTTTTCCTACAGAGCACCACAATTATGGAACGACCTCCCGCACACTTTCAAACCTTCCCCAAGCCTAAAATCAAAACAGAATGCACCTGTCATGGTTGATTATATATTTCCTACCTGTTCTATGTTACATTTTTGTATATATTGTGTATTATTATTGTTTTGTATTTTATTGTACCCTATTGTATCAATGCAATGTTTTGTGGACCCAGGACATACTTGAGAATGAGCGAAATCTCAATGTATCCTTCCTGGTAAAATATTTTGTAAATAAACAAATAAATAAAAAATATGTTACTCATTCTCATGTATACTGGTTAGCTCAGCAGAGCAACTGTTCTGTAAGCAGCTATTATTCAGCTCCTCTTTGTGTCCTCTGCATAGTGAAAAAAAAACAAATACATTTTGAGATAAGATAAGCTCCTTTTTTGCACAGAGGTATTCATGTGATATTTTCTAGCCAACGTTTTTGCATACATGATGAATACTTTTTATGAATGCAGGATTGGATTTAGAAACCAGACCGGTCACAGGTCCCCCCCTTCCTGGCCCCAGCTTCCATCCCAGGCCTCAGCCCCCCTACCTTACCTAGGGCCGGAACAGGTCCCCACACCCTGCCACAGGCCCCCACATCCTTGTTAGGGGCACAGCCTCCTGGAAGAAATATGCTATGCATGTGCACAAGGCTCATTCCATGACCTCCCTGACCAAGGATGTGGCCCTACGGCAGCCCACCAGCCGGCCAGGAAATGTCCCGGTATCCCAACGGGCCAACCCAGAACTGCATGAATGCAGCATATAGGCAGCACATGTAATTTAACAGTGTCTTTTTCATACATAGGATATACAGTATATTTACTTGGTTTTAAAACTGCCATGAGATTTTAAAATACCAATTTTCAACCTAAAGCCTATTTTTGATATCTTTGTACTTAATATTCACATTTGACTTATACCTAACTGCAAGCATTTCATAGGAAAGCTGAGTAGGTAGCATTTCCACCAATAAGTACTATTACCAGTAATAGAATCTTGATTAGAAGAGGACAGTCACATTATAGCTAAGACTTTAGTGAGTTCAGTTAAAATTAGATATTTTTGGCCGGAATACAGTTGCAAAGCTGTCAAGAAATACGAGTCAACACTATTAAAAAATTACAGATCACAAACTGCTGTGCTGCATTGTCATCAGTTCCATAATCAATACATCTGCCAAATGTTAAAGGGACAGTACACTATAAAATTGTTTCTATATTAATGTATTTTCAATGACTTGTTATACCAGCTGCAGAGTATAAAATGTATGAGACATTGCATTTTCAGGTTTATTTTTGTATATGAAGTAGCTGGTTTTGTGCTTTTAAACCACAGCCTATTACAATGGGTTGAGCTTCAGGTAATATCAGATCTCATTATGTTATCACTTTGTGTACACACACTAGCTTCCTTACCTTATATCTGTCTGGAAAACCAAAGCTCGATACTTTGAGAGAACAATGGAAAATTAACACCCCACTGGGAGTGTAATTTTTTTTCTGCTGGCTGTGTTTATTTAGGCTTTTCAATAGCCTATACTCCAGTATACAAACTTTAACTATAGGTGTGGATACTACAGGCTAAATCTGCCATTTCAAATGCCAAAATATTGTTAAAGGAGCAACTTGTAAACAATTTAATACACTCCAGCAGGTAAAATGGATCATTGGGAACAATTTAAAGGGGAGAACATTTTTGGGTGAACTGTCCCTAACTAGATAATAATACGTAAATAGATCCAATGCACATAGAAAATTAAATTGTGAGTAAAAAAGCATACACACAATAATTATTAAAAGCTGTTCAATATAAGGCATTCACCACCAGTATTATCTATACAAATCATATATAATAACACACCAACATGCTAAATGTAATATATCAATATAATAATATAATATATACCAACATTATAATAAAAAGGCCTTAAGTTCTATTAGATAGATATTAAAGGGACAGTCAACACCAGAATTATTGTTGTTTTAAAAGATAGATAATCCCTTAATTACCCATTCCCCAGTTTTGCATAACCAACACAGTTATAATATTACATGTTTTACCTCTGTAATTACCTTGTATCTAAGTCTCTGCAGACTGCCCCCTTATTTCAGTTCTTTTGACAGACTTGTATTTTAGCTAATCAGTGCTCACTCCTCACTCCTCTGTAAATTCACGTGCATGAGCTCAATGTTATCTATATGAAACACATGAACTAACACCCTCTAGTGGTAAAAAACTGTAAAATGCAGAGGCGGCCTTCAAGGTCTAAGAAATTAGCATATAGGTTTAGCTTTCAACTAAGAATACCAAGAGAACATGAATCATGAAAGGTTTTTTTGGACTTGACTGTCCCTTTAAGTAAACTGACTGCAACTTGAGTGCTAGGTAACAGCAGTGTCTCTAACAGTAAACTTGAGTTTCCCACGTGTGTGTATAATGAAAAAAAAGTTTTTTGTGTCATCTCCTCCTCTCTGGTGTACCAAATTTCAATATAGACAATTTCCGCTTTAAAGGACAACTAAAGTCAAAACTAAACTTTCATTATTTAGATAGAACACACAATTTTAAACAAAGTTTGCATTCACATCCATTACCTAAGTATGCATGCACAGTCTTTTTATGTGTACACTTTCTGATGCACCAGCTTCTAATGAGCATGTGCAAGATTCACAGAATAAAGGAATATGCATTGTGTGATTGGGTGATGGTTGTCACATGATGTAGTGGGAAGGAAATTAAAACTAACTTTGAAGTTTGTCAGAAAAAAAAAATCTACTAATGTGAAATTCAAACTTGCTTTTGCATTGTCTATTTATTGTGCATTTATTGATTGTGCATTTCTACTGTGTTCAGTGGTCTTTTAGGATGGAAACCAAGCATCTTAGTTGTAGACACTAAAGGGACAGTCAACACCAGAATTTTTGTTGTTTTAAAAGATAGATAATCCCTTAATTACCAATTCCCCAGTTTTGCATAACCAACACAGTTATAATTATACATGTTTTACCTCTGTAATTACCTTGTATCTAAGCCTCAGCAGACTGCCCCCTTATTTCAGTTCTTTTGACAGACTTGCATTTTAGCCAATCAGAGCTGTCTCCATAGTAAATTCACGTGCATGAGCTCAATGTTATCTATATGAAACACGTTAACTAATGCCCTCTAGTGGTGAAAAACCACTAGAGGCCATTAGTTCAACTAAGAATTAGACATGTGCGATTCGATTCGGTCCAAATTGAAATTTGGGCGAATTCAAAGATTCGGATCGATTCGAATTTCCGAATTGCGGTAGTGCTGAATCTACCAAATAAATCCAAATTGATTCGAATTTATTCGGTAGATTCGGATGGCCGTGTATTACACTAGTATTGTACAGTATATTAGGTATTATCACTCTGCTATGGGTTACACCTTATATACAGTACATATACTAGTGTAATACACAGCACATCCCACCTAACACTTACTGAAATTCCCGAATTTCCTAATCGAACCGAACCGAACCGAACCGAATCCAGCTGAATTTTTTCAAATCTGAAAGAATCCGAATGAATCCGAAACGAATTCATTCAATTTTTTCCGAATTCGAATCGATCCGAACCGAAATTGGAATCGATCCGAACCGAACCAAAACAAATTTTTCGAAGCTGCACAAGTCTACTAAGAATACCAAGAGAACAAAGCAAACTTGGTGATAAAAGAAAATTGGAAAGTTGTTTAAAATTACATGCCCTATTTGAAACATGAAAGTTTTCTCCTACATTGGTGTATCCGGTCCACGGCTTCATCCTTACTTGTGGGATATTCTCAATCCCTACAGGAAGTGGCAAAGAGAGCACACAGCAGAGCTGTCCATATAGCTCCCCTCAGGCTCTGCCCCCCCAGTCATTCTCTTTGCCGCTCTAACTAGTAGCATTACACAGGGGTGGTAAAGAGTATGTGGTGTTAGTTGTAGTTTTTTATTTCTTCTATCAAGAGTTTGTTATTTTAAAATAGTGCCAGCTTGTACTATTTACTCTGCAGCAGAAAGTGATGAAGATTTCTGCTAAGAGGAATATGATTTTAGCACCAGTAAATAAATCCATTGCTGTTCCCACGCAGGACTGTAGAATACCAGAGAACATCAGTTGGGGGGAACAGTTTGCAGGCTTAACTGCTTCAGGTATGATCAGTCATTTTTCTAACAAGACCATGTAATGCTAGAAGACTGTCAGAAATTCCCTCTGGGATAGGTAAGCCATTTTTCTTAGACTCTGTATAAAATGATGGCTTATATTTAGGGCTCTATGCTGGTTGACACTATTGTGGGCTTAATCGATTGCTTTTTAGCATGTTTTTCACTATAAATAAGGAGTTTTTTCAGACTTTAAAACACTTTTGGGGTTTAATTTGCGCCTGGCACTTATTTGGACACTTAATCTAGTCAGAAAGGCCCCTCCACTCTGGAATGCAGAGGGAGGAGGCCTCATTTTCGCGCCTCAATTGCGCAGTTGTTTTGACTAGGCAGTTCATGCAGCTTCACGTGGGGAGTCCAGAGGCATCAGAAAGGACTTCAGAGAGGCTTATTTCCTACTTAAATAATCCCTAAGGAAGGTAAAGGCCACAGTGGAAGCTGTGGCATAGTACTTTAGTGTGTTAACCGGTTAACTGCTGTTATTAGCTCCGGTTTGGGCATTAAGGGGTTAATTGGTCTGAAAATTTGTGTGCAATCTTTTCAAAGCATTAAGTCACTGTGGTGAAATTTTCATTAAAATCGGATGTTTATTTGATGGTTTTTTGATGTTTCAGTAATAAAGTGTGCACTTTTATTATTTAAAGACACAGTAACGTTTTTGTCAAAAATAATTTTTATTGCATTGAAGTTCTATTTAAGTCTGTCAAACATGTCTGAATCTTCAGATAGTCTATGTTCTGTATGTTCAAAGGCCAAGGTGGTTCCCCCATTAAATTTATGTGTGAAGTGTGCCATAGCGTCCAAACAGCTTAAGGACCGTACAATCACGCTTAAAGATATAGCCCAAGATGATTCTTTAGCTGAAGGTAGTGAAGATAGCTCGCTATCCTCTCCTTCTGTGTCAACACCAGCTATGCCCGCGCAAGCGATGCCCAGTACATCTAGCGCACCAATTGCGATTACTTTGCAACAGTTAGCGACAGTAATGGATAATTCTCTCTCAGCATTTTTATTCAAACTGCCAGCTTTTTCTAGGAAGCGTGATTGCTCAGTTTTAAACACAGAAAATGAGCAAGCAGACGCAGAGGATAATTTATCTGTAGTGCCCTCACATCAATCTGACTTGGCGGTGAGGGAGGGCCTGTCTGAGGGAGAAATTTCTGACAAAGGAAAAGTTTCTCAGCAGGCAGAGCCTGATACCATAGCATTTAAATTTAAGCTAGAACACCTCCGCGCCCTACTTAAGGAGGTCCTAGCTACACTTGATGATTGTGACCCTTTGGTGGTCCCAGAAAAATTGTGTAAAATGGACAAATTCTTAGAGGTCCCAGTACACACTGATGTGTTTCCGATACCTAAGAGGGTGGCGGATATCGTGACTAAGGAGTGGGAGAAGCCAGGTGTACCTTTTGTTCCCCCTCCTATATTTAAGAAAATGTTCCCAATTGTTGACCCCAGAAGGGACGCGTGGCAGACGGTCCCCAAGGTAGAGGGGGCAGTTTCAACGCTAGCTAAGCGCACGACTATACCAATAGAAGACAGTTGCGCTTTCAAAGACCCTATGGATAAAAAATTAGAAGGTTTACTTAAGAAAATTTTTGTTCAACAGGGTTTTCTTCTTCAACCAATTTCTTGCATTATTCCTGTAACCACTGCAGCGGCTTTTTGGTTTGAGGAACTAGAAAACTCGCTCCAGAAGGAGACTTCTTATGATGAAGTCATGGACAGAATTCACGCCCTGAAGTTGGCTAATTATTTCATTACAGATGCCGCTTTCCAGTTAGCTAAATTAGCGGCGAAAAATTCTGGTTTCGCAATCGTGGCGCGCAGAGCGCTTTGGTTAAAATCTTGGTCGGTGGATGTGTCATCCAAAACAAAATTGCTTAATATTCCTTTCAAGGGTAAGACCCTATTCGGGCCAGAGTTGAAAGAAATTATTTCAGATATCACTGGGGGAAAGGGCCATGCCCTTCCACAGGATAGACCTTTCAAAGCTAAAAATAAGTCTATTTTTCGTTCCTTTCGCAATTTCAGGAACGGACCGGCTTCTACCTCTACAGCCACTAGGCAAGAGGGTAACGCACCCCAGCCCAAACCAGCATGGAAACCATTGCAAGGCTGGAACAAGGGTAAACAGGCCAAGAAGCCTGCTGCTGCTACCAAGACAGCATGAAGGGGTAGCCCTCGATCCAGGACAGGATCTAGTAGGGGGCAGACTTTCTCTCTTTGCTCAGGCTTGGGCAAGAGATGTTCCGGACCCCTGGGCACTAGAAATTGTCTCTCAGGGGTATCTTCTAGAGTTCAAGGACCTTCCTCCAAGGGGAAGGTTCCACATGTCTCGCTTATCTTTAGACCAGATAAAGAGACAGGCATTCTTACATTGCGTAGAAGACCTTTTAAAAATGGGAGTGATACACCCAGTTCCAACAGCAGAACAAGGACTGGGTTTTTACTCAAACCTGTTTGTAGTTCCCAAAAAGGAAAGAACTTTCAGGCCAATTCTGGACTTAAAAATTCGAAACAAATTCCTCAGAGTTCCATCATTCAAAATGGAAACCATTCGGACAATTTTACCAATGATCCAGGAGGGTCAATATATGACTACCGTGGACTTAAAGGATGCGTACCTGCATATTCCTATCCACAAAGATCACCATCAGTTCCTGAGGTTCGCCTTTCTGGACAAGCATTACCAGTTTGTGGCTCTTCCCTTCGGATTGGCCACTGCTCCCAGAATTTTCACAAAGGTGCTAGGGTCCCTTCTAGCGGTGCTAAGGCCAAGGGGCATTGCAGTAGCACCTTACCTAGATGACATTTTAATACAAGCGTCATCCTTTCACAAAGCAAAGGCTCATACAGACATTGTTCTAGCCTTTCTAAGGTCTCACGGGTGGAAGGTGAACATAGAAAAAGTTCTCTGTCCCCATTCACAAGGGTTCCCTTCCTGGGAACTATAATAGACTCAGTAGAAATGAAGATCTTTCTGACAGAGGTCAGGAAGTTAAAAGTTTTGAACACTTGTCGAGTTTTTCAATCCATTCCTCAACCCTCCATAGCTCAGTGCATGGAGGTAATAGGACTAATGGTTGCGGCAATGGACGTGGTTCCCTTTGCTCGAATTCATTTAAGACCATTGCAACTGTGCATGCTCAAACAGTGGAATGGGGATTATGCAGATTTGTCTCCCCAGATTCAAATGGACCAGAAAACCAGAGACTCACTCCTCTGGTGGTTGTCTCAAGATCACCTGTCTCAGGGAATGAGTTTCCGCAGACCGGAGTGGATCATTGTCACGACCGACGCCAGCCTCCTAGGCTGGGGCGCGGTCTGGGAGTCCCTGAAGGCTCAGGGTCTATGGTCTCGGGAAGAATCTCTTCTCCCGATAAACATTTTGGAATTGAGAGCGATATTCAATGCGCTCCAGGCATGGCCTCAACTAGCGGAGGCCAAATTCATCAGATTTCAGTCGGACAACATGACGACTGTAGCATACATCAATCATCAGGGGGGAACAAAGAGTTCCCTGGTGATGAGGGAGGTATCCAAGATCATCAAATGGGCAGAGGATCACTCCTGCCATCTATCAGCAATTCACATCCCAGGAGTGGACAACTGGGAAGCGGATTATCTGAGTCGTCAGACTTTCCATCCGGGGGAGTGGGAACTTCACCCAGAGGTTTTTGCCCAGTTAACTAAACTATGGGGCATTCCAGATATGGATCTGATGGCGTCACGTCAGAACTCCAAAGTTCCACGTTATGGGTCCAGGTCCAGGGATCCCAAGGCGACATTGGTAGATGCCTTAGTAGCGCCTTGGTCGTTCAATCTAGCTTATGTCTTTCCACCGTTTCCCCTTCTCCCCCGGCTAGTAGCCAGGATCAAACAGGAGAAGGCTTCGGTAATTCTGATAGCTCCTGCATGGCCACGCAGGACTTGGTATGCAGATCTGGTGAATATGTCATCGGTTCCACCATGGAAGCTACCTTTAAGGCAGGGCCTTCTAATTCAAGGTCCATTCGAACATCCAAACCTAGTTTCTCTGCAACTGACTGCTTGGAGATTGAACGCTTGATTCTAGCTAAGCGTGGGTTTTCGGAATCAGTTATAGATACTCTGATCCAGGCTAGAAAGCCTGTCACTAGGAAAATTTGCCATAAGATATGGCGGAAATATCTTTGTTGGTGCGAATCCAAGGGTTACTCATGGAGTAAGATTAGGATTCCAAGGATACTATCTTTTCTCCAAGAAGGATTGGAGAAAGGTTTGTCAGCTAGTTCCTTAAAAGGACAGATATCTGCTATGTCTGTTTTGTTACACAAGCGTCTGGCAGCAATGCCAGATGTTCAGGCGTTTGTACAGGCTTTAGTCAGAATCAAGCCTGTCTATAGACCTGTGGCTCCTCCATGGAGTCTAAATTTAGTTCTTTCAGTTCTTCAAGGGGTTCCGTTTGAACCTCTACATTCCATAGATATCAAGTTACTATCTTGGAAAGTTTTGTTTTTGGTAGCTATTTCTTCTGCTAGAAGAGTTTCTGAATTGTCTGCTTTGCAGTGTAATTCACCTTACCTGGTGTTCAATACAGATAAGGTCGTTTTACGTACCAAGCCTGGTTTTCTTCCAAAAGTGGTTTCCAATAAGAATATTAACCAGGAAATAGTTGTTCCTTCTCTGTGTCCTAATCCAGTTTCTAACAAGGAACGTCTGTTACACAATCTTGATGTGGTTCGTGCTTTAAAGTTCTATCTAAAAGCAACTAAAGACTTCAGACAAACATCGTCCTTGTTTGTCGTCTATTCTGGCAAGAGGAGAGGTCAAAAGGCGACTGCGACCTCTCTGTCCTTCTGGCTGAAAAGCATCATCCGGTTGGCTTATGAGACTGCTGGAAGGCAGCCCCCTGAACGAATTACAGCTCACTCTACTAGAGCTGTGGCTTCCACATGGGCTTTCAAGAATGAGGCTTCTGTTGAACAGATCTGTAAGGCAGCGACTTGGTCTTCACTGCATACATTTGCCAAATTTTACAAATTCGATACTTTTGCTTCTTCGGACGCTATTTTTGGGAGAAAGGTTTTACAAGCAGTGGTGCCTTCCGTTTAGGTTACTTGACTTGTTCCCTCCCTTCATCCGTGTCCTAAAGCTTTGGTATTGGTTCCCACAAGTAAGGATGAAGCCGTGGACCGGATACACCAATGTAGGAGAAAACAGAATTTATGTTTACCTGATAAATTTCTTTCTCCTACGGTGTATCCAGTCCACGGCCCACCCTGGCATTTTAGTCAGGTTTAAATTTATTTTTGTAAACTACAGTCACCACTGCACCCTATGGTTCTCCTTTTTCTCCTAACCGTCGGTCGAATAACTGGGGGGGCGGAGCCTGAGGGGAGCTATATGGACAGCTCTGCTGTGTGCTCTCTTTGCCACTTCCTGTATGGATTGAGAATATCCCACAAGTAAGGATGAAGCTGTGGACGGGATACACCGTAGGAGAAAGAAATTTATCAGGTAAACATAAATTCTGGTTTTTTTGGACTTGACTGTCCCTTAAGGTTGCAAGTGAATATTCCAGCAATATATTTATCAAGACCATCAAAAGCCCTGGACGTATTCCATGGTTAACTTACAACTTATGTTGTGTTTTCTATGTATTAATGTGATATGTTAAAAAAATGTTTACCATAATAATATTTCAAGGGTACAAAAACTAACATATGACTAGATTACGAGTTTTGCATTATGAGTGAAAAAGCAGTGTTATGGCTCTTTTTCACTACTGCTGGTATTACGAGTCTTGCAGTTATATCTGTACCGCATACTCTTTTGGCCGTAACGCAATGTAACTACCTTTTTCAATGGGGCTTCCACAGCGCCGTTATGATGAGTTTGCCTGTCCAGCCAAAAAGTGAGCGGTACAGCCCATAACTACAAGATCCATACTGTAAACTGAAAGTCAATAGTTATGGGTTTTACGCTACAAAGCTGTAACATAAAACTCATAACTAAAGTGTTAAAAAGCACACTAACACCCATAAACTACCTATTAACCCCTAAGCCGAGACCCTCCTGCATCGCAAATATTAAAATAAAATTATTAACCCCTAATCTGCAGCTCTGGACATTGCCGCCACTATAAAAAACATATTAACCCCTAAACCACTGTACTCCCGCATCACAAACACTAGTTAAATAGTATTAACCCCTAATCTGCTGTCCCTAACATAGCCGAAACCTACATTACTGTTATTAACCCCTAATCTGCTGCCCCAAAATCGCCACCACTATACTAAAGTTATTAACCCCTAAACCTAACCCTAAGTCTAACCCTAACACCCCTAACTTTAATATCATTTTAAAAAATCTAAATAAAAATTACTATCCTTAACTAAATAATTCCTATTTAAAACTAAATAATTACCTGTGAAATAAACCCTAAGATAGCTACAATATAACTAATAGTTACATTATAGCTATCTTAGGTTTTATTTTTATTTTACAGGTAAGTTTGTATTTATTTTAACTAGGTAGACCAGTTGGTAAATAGTTATTAACTATTTACTAGCTACCTAGTTAAAATATATATGAATTTGCCTGTACAAAAAAACCTAACCTGTCTTACACTAACACCTAACCTTACACTACAATTAAATCAATTACATTAATTAAATACAATTAACTAAATTACAAAAATTGGAACAGCCAATAGAATTTCAAGCTCAATCCTATTGGCTGATTGGATCAGCCAATAGGATTGAAGCTCAATCCTATTGGCTGATCCAATCAGTCAATAGGATTTTTTCAACTTAAATTCTGATTTGCTGATAGAATTCTATCAGCCAATCGGAATTCAAGGGACGCCATCTTGGATGACGTCCCTTAAAGGAACCTTCATTCTTCAGTAGCCGTCGGAAGAAGAGGATGCTCTGCGCCGGATGTCTTGAAGATGCAGCCGCTCCGCGACGGAAGGATGAAGATAGAAGATGCCATATGGATAAAGAATTCTGCCCGTCTGGAGGACCACTTCTTGCCACTTGGATGAAGACTTCTCCCGGCTTCGTTGAGGACTTCTTGCCGCTTGGATGAAGACTTCTCCTGGCTTCGTTGAGGATGGAGGTCCGGTCTTCAAAAACTGTAAGTGGATCTTCAGGGGGTTAGTGTTAGGTTTTTTTAAGGGTTTATTGGGTGGGTTTTATTTTTAGCTTAGAGTTTGGGCTGAAAAAGAGCTAAATGTCCTTATAAGGGCAATGCCCATCCAAATGCCCTTTTCAGGGCAATGGGGAGCTTATGTTTTTTAGATAGGATTTTATTTGGGGGGGTTGGTTGTGTGGGTGGTGGGTTTTACTGTTGGGCGGTTGTTTGTATTTTTTTTTTACAGGTAATAGAGCTGATTTCTTTGGGGCAATGTCCTGCAAAAGACCCTTTTAAGGGCTATTGGCAGTTTAGTTTAGGCTAGGGTTTTTTTTATTTTGGGGGGGCTTTTTTTAATTTGATAGGGCTATTAGATTAGGTGTAATTAGTTTAAATATTTGATAATTTCTTTTTTATTTTGTGTAATTTAGTGTTTGTTTGTTTTTGTAATTTAGTTAATTGTTTTTAATTAATGTAATTTATTTAATTGTAGTGTAAGGTTAGGTGTTAGTGTAAGGCAGGTTAGGTTTTATTTTACAGGTAAATATGTATTTATTTTAACTAGATAGTTAGTAAATAGTTAATAACTATTTACTAACTAGTTTAGTTAAAATAAATACAAACTTAGCTGTGAAATAAAAATAAAACCTAAGATAGCTACAATGTAACTATTAGTTATATTGTAGCTAGCTTAGGGTTTATTTTACAGGTATTTAGTTTTAAATAGGAATTATTTAGGTATTAATTGTAATTTTTATTTAGATTTATTTTAATTACATTAAAGTTAGTGGGTGTTAGGGTTATGCTTAGGGTTAGGTTTGGGGGTTAATAACTTTAGTATAGTGGATGCGATATTGGGGGCGGCAGATTAGGGGTTAATAAGTGTAGGTAGGTAGTGACGACATTGGGGGCAGCAGATTAGGGGTTAATAAGTGTAGGTAGGAGGGGGCGATGTCGGACGCGGCAGATTAGGGGTTAATAAGTGTAATGAAGGTGGCGGCGACGTTGGGGGCGGCAGATTAGGGGTTAATAAGTGTAATGTAGTTGGCGGCAATGTTGGGGCGACAGATTAGGGGTTAATAAATATAATGTAGGTGTCGTCGATGTCGGGGGCGGCAGATATGGGGTGTTTATGTTAGGGTGTTAGGTGTAATCATAACTTTCCTTTCCCCATAGGAATCAATGGGGCTGCATTACGGAGCTTTACGCTCCTTTATTGCAGGTGTTAGGCTTTTTTATAGCCGGCTCTCCCCATTGATATCTATGGAGAAATTGTGCACGAGCACGTAAAACTAGCTCAAAGCAGCGCTGGTATTGGAGTGCGGTATGGAGCTCAATTTTGCTCAACGCTGACATATTGCCTGCTAACACCGGGTTTTTGCAAACCTGTAATAGCAGCGCTATAGGGAGGTGAGCGGTGACAATAACTTGCAAATTAGCACTGAGCCGCTCATAACACAAAACTTGTAATCTAGCCATTAGTATTAATAAATACAATCAAACCTTCAAAAAAAAAAGTATTCTAATGAAGCTGAAGTACCGTAGATTTTTTTATTTATGGCTAGATTACGAGTGGAGCACAAAATTAGTAAAAAATAGATATGTATATATATATATATATATATATATATATATATATATATACGTTTAGTAAGATACTGTTAGGAAAGCGCCACAATCTAATTCTCACCACATTCCTCGGCGTTGTCCGTTGTGACCTCTGACCTCGTCATGACAGCACAATGGAGAGTGAGTCCTGAGCGAAAATGGAAATGTCTGATGCAGCTTACCGGTGTGTCTGCTCAACACACTAGAAATAATAGAAAACTTGAGAGGTAAAGCGCACTCTTCCCAAAAATGCTCTTGACATAACATATGTAAAAAGTCCAAAATGTATTATTCAAATAATCCAAGATAAAACCAAAGCCGTAGCACGGCGTAAAATCGTAGTAAAACATCACATCACAGGGATTGTGTGAACAGTAGCACTTGCAAACGCGTTTGGTGCATGCGCACTTGATCACTGCTACGATTTTACGCCGTGCTATGGCTATGGTTTTATCTTGGATTATTTGACAATTTCCATGATTTTCATTTATAAATAATTTGGTGTTTAGATCAGCAATTTCATTTTGATCTATCAAATAACTGAAGGACACAGTAATATTTCAGTAGTGAAATGAGGTTTATTGGATTAACAGAAAATGTGCTATATGCATCAAAACGAAATTAGACAGGTGCATACATTTGGGGACCCTTGTCATTTTGTTGATTTGAATACCTCTAACTACCTATAACTGATTAATTGGAACACACAATTGGTTTGGTGAGCCCATTAAGCCTTGAACTTCATAGACAGGTGCATCCAATCATGAGAAAAGGTATTTAAGGTGGCCAATTGCAAGTTGTTGTTTTCTTTGACTCTCCTCTGAAGATTGGCAACATGGGGCCTCAAAACAACTCTCAAATGACCTGAAAACAAAGATTGTTCAACATTATGGTTTAGGGGAAGGCTACAAAAAGCTATCGCAGAGATTTAAGCTGTCAGTGTCCACTGTGCGGAACATAGTAAGGAAATGGAAGACCACAGGCACAGTTCTTGTTAAGGCCAGAAGTGGTAGGCCAAGTAAAATATCGGAGAGGCAAAGGATGGTGAGAACGGTCAAAAACAGCCCACAGACCACCTCCAAAGACCTACAACACCATATTGCTGCAGATGGTGTCACTGTGCATCGCTCAACAATTCAGCGCATTTTGCACAAGGAGAAGCTGTATGGGAAAGTGATGCGGAAGAAGCCTTTTCTGCACACACACCACAAATGCACATTTGGACAAGCCAGCTTCACTTTGGAAGAAGGTGCTCTGGACTGATGAAAAAAAGATTGAGTTATTTGGTCATAACAAGGGGCGTCATGCATGGCGGCAAAAGAACACAGCGTTCCAAGACAAACACTTGCTACCCACAGTAAAATTTGGTGGATGTTCCATCATGCTGTGGGGCTGTGTGGCCAGTGCCAGTACTGGGAAACTTGTTAAAGTTGAGGGTCGCATGGATTCCACTCAATATCAGTAGATACTTGAGAATAATGTTGAGAAATCAGTCACAAAGTTGAAGTTACGCCGGGGCTGGATATTTCAACAAGACAACGATCCAAAACACTGCTCAAAATCTACTCTGGCATTTATGCAGAGGAACAAGTATAATGTTCTGGAATGGCCATCCCAGTCCCCAGACCTGAATATCATTGAAAATCTGTGAGGTGATTTGAAGCGGGCTGTCAATGCTCGGCAACCATCAAACCTAACTGAACTGATGATGTTTTACAAGGAGGAATGGTCCAAAATACCTTCATCCAGAATCTCATTACAGGATATAGGAAGCGTCTATACGCTGTTATTTCTGCTAAAGGAGGTTCTACTAACTATTGATGCAATATTTCTGTTGGGGTGCCCAAATTTATGCACCTGTCTAATTTCGTTTTGATGCATATTGCACATTTTCTGTTAATCCAATAAACCTCATTTCACTATTGAAATATTACTGTGTCCTTCAGTTATTTGATAGATCAAAATGAAATTGCTGATCCAAACACCCAATTATTTATAAATGAAAAACATAGAAATTGTCAGGGGTGCTTAAACTTTTGCATACAACTATATATATATATATATATATATATATATATATATATATGAAGAGAGGGGGTTGTAGGTAGTTGCGCCACAATTAGAGCAATAGTAGTTGTGCAGTGAAGTGCTCTATGGGGATGTCCAATGCCTGCTGCTATTAGTGGTGTCTCATTCCTCCTAGGTGAGACTTGAAAATGATGAGAGGTAGAATCGGGTGTGTTCTAATAGCGCTTGCAGAAGATGTTCCTCATAAGCAAGTGGGGGAGAGGAAAAGATAGGAATATTTCCAGATGAGTATTAGATTATTGAGATGAAAATAAATAATAGTAAATGCTCACCTGTTTGATCACAGGGACCAGCGATCAGCGACGAGTGAATATGGGTGGTGTGTATTAACACCAAAACACATATGAGGGAGACAGGAGGCTATGCCCCCAAAAAGTAATATATGTGTGTATATATAAAATAATATATGGATGAATGTGGATAATTATAAGTATAGATATACAGAACTGAGAGACAACCACATGATTACTGTGGGAGAGGAACTGTGAAAACGGAGGCCACTTGTAGGAATTTCCAATTCTTACCACACTGTATATGTGGACAGAGGGTAGAAAAGAAAGGAGTTCCTATTTAATATGAGCTGAGAACCAGAATCAAAAATAAAACAAAAATATATAAATTTATAAATTTATTTAGAAAATATATATATATGTAGGTGTCTAGATCAATTGGATAGAAAATTAAATATAAAAGCAATTTAAAAACAATTTAAAAACAATTTTATTGTTCACAATAGAATAAAAAATATATAAGGTATAAACATTAAATTGGAAATATATAAAAAATATATGAGAAAAATATGTATATATATATATGTGAAAAAATAAAATAAATGAATGAATAGTTAGACGGCACTGCAAAATAAGGTACCGTGCAGATTTCTATTAGACTTACTTTGAATAAAGTGCCAGGCTGGAGGACCTATTGGAGTGTCCTGGGGGTAAAAAAGATGTACAAGTATCGCTGAGACAAGGATCGCCGCACGAAGCAGCTAGTAACCAAGTCCCGGCGTGAGAGTCGGAATTCCGGATGTGACGTCACGAACGTGCGTCACGTGCCTTACGCGTTTCATGAGCGTATCAGCTCACTTCCTCAGAGGCTAGTGAATCTGTTGGCATCCTGGATGCCCTTAAATAGCGTCAAGCTATTTAATCAGGGAAGGGGAGGGAAATGTCCTGATCTAATTAATCAGGTGTATATTTTTGTATACATAGTGTATTTCCGGAAAGGTTCAGAAATAAATGTTTTACAAGGGAAATAATTTGTTTGTGTTTGGGTATTAAAAGGTAATTTGAGTAAGACCGGGTCACATTAAAAACACATTATCTTTGTAAAAAAGAAAGAAAAAGTGGGCTGTATGGGAAATGAAATATTATATTTAAAAATATCTCTTTTATTTTTATTAAAAAAATGTGTCGTTTGTAACGTTTAGAATGTGATAGAGTATCTTTGTATATAAATGCTGATTTCTGATAGAGAAGGTAAGCTGTAATACAATCAGTATTTATGTAAAAGATGAAAAAAAACGAGAATATAAAATATGATATGAAACAATGAGACAAATATATTAGAGATAATAAACATTATTTTAAGTTTACTAACAAGTGCGAATGTAGAATAAAAGTAAATATATATATATATATATGTATATGTAATTGCGTCTATACATATTTATATGTAAAAATGTAGAAATCAATTGGAATGGTAGAAGCCAGATTTATGTAAATGTATTTAGTACAAAGTGCGTTATATTCTTCAAATGAAGGCTGCTAAATCTATATCTGTATTCAGGCCATATGGTTTCCTAGTTTTTAATTTGTGGATCCAATATGTTTCTCTCTTTCTTAACTGGAGTAACCTATTTTCTCCTACTTTATATGGGATATGTTCGATGGCCTTAATCTTTAGGCCTTCCACACTTTTTTCATGAAATTCTTCGAAGTGGGTGCCAATGCCATACTCCGGTTTCTCACTGGTAATGTTTTTTATGTGTTCTAAGAATCTGGTCTTTAGTGTTCTTTTCGTTCTACCTATATATATTTTATTACAGCTACAAGTTAATTGATACACAACAAATTCTGATTTGCAATTCATCAAACTACTGATTTCTAATTTGTTGTTTTCCTTGTCTGTAATCCATTTGTTTTCTTCCTTGTTTTTACTGATGTGCTCGCAACACACGCAGTTTTTCCGGTTACATTTATAGAAACCCTTAGTTTTAGTTTTTAGCCAATTTCCCTGAATTGGTACTTTTTTAGTTTTTAGTTTCGTGGGAGCTAGTATGTTTTTAAGGTTTGTATTTTTCTTGTAGGTAATTTTAGGTTTCTCTGGTAATGTTTCCTTTAGGAAGGGGTCCTTTCTGAGCAGATGCCAGTGTTTATTCAATATTTTTTCAATGTTTTTGGCTCCACTATTGTATGTGGTAATAAACCTGGGGCACATCGTGTAATCCATATCTATATTGTTTTTGTTTATATTTGCTGGTTTTTTCAAGTTTAGTAGATTATCTCGGTCTATTTTGCTTACTCTCTCATAAGCCTTATCTACTGTTCTCCTATTATATTTTTTATTGTAAAACTTTTGTTTGAGGACACTCGCTGTTTCTTCAAAATCTTGTTTTTTAGAGCAATTTCTTTTTATTCGCTGGAATTGACCGTATGGAATGTTGCTGATCCATTTCATGTGATGGTTGCTTGTGGCGTGCAAGTAGCCATTTGTGTCAGTGTCTTTGGTATAAATTATTGTTTCTATCTGTTTGTTTTCAATGAATATAGTGATATCTAGAAAATTTATTTCGCTCTTGCTCCATGTGTTGGTAAATTTCAAATTCCAGTTGTTGTTGTTGATATGATGGACAAATTCTTCAAAGAGCTTTTTATCTCCGTTCCAGATGATTATGATATCATCAATGAACCTTTTCCATGTAATTATATGTTTCAAAAATGTGTTGTTTTCCCATATGTGTTGGTCCTCAAAAGCTCCCATGTACATATTGGCAAAACTAGGTGCAAATTTAGTGCCCATTGCTGTTCCAAATTTTTGGAGAAAAATTTTATTTTCAAATGCAAAGTAATTTTTGGTGAGAATAAAGTTAATTGCTTCCCCAATGAAGGAAATTTGTTCTTTTTTTAATATTCGTATCTGATGTGAGGATTTGGTTCACTGCACTTATACCTTTACTGTGCGGTATGGATGTGTATAGTGCAGTTACATCCAGTGTTGCAAGTGAGTAGTTGTCATCCCAACAAGTGTCTTTCAATAATGTGAGTAGGTGTGGAGTGTCCCTTAAGTATGACCTAATTTTTGGTACCACGGGCTGTAAGAAGTGATCGACGTATTCTGATAAATTACTTGTTAAACTGTTTATACCAGAAATGATTGGGCGTCCCGGAGGATTATTAGTGTCCTTGTGCACTTTTGGTAAGTGGTAGAATACTGCGGTTTTTATCATATCTGTCAATAAGAATTTGTATTCATCGTCGTCCAAAATGTTTTCTTTCTTAGCATTTCTTAATAATTGTGTATATTCATCTGCGAATTGGTTGGTGGGGTCTTTTGGTAATACTTCATAGGTCTCCGTATCTGATAGTATCCTATTTGCTTCGTTAATGTAATCTCCTTTGTTTTGTATTACTATAGAGCCACCTTTATCAGCCTCTCTAAAGACCAGTGTTTCATCCTTACTTAGGTTTTTTAGGATTCTTTCTTCCTTACTTGTAAGGTTTTTGTTGTCCAGTTTGAATGATTTACACATTGATTCTAGATTGTTGAGTACTAGGTCTTCAAACAATGAGATATATTGTCCCTTGGCTTGAGTGGGATAAAATATTGATCTAGGTTTAAACCCACTGTGTTTCATGATTCTATTTGTATCCAACTGTTCGGCTGTTTCCATATCCAATGATTCCAAGAGATCCAATGTTGCAATATCACTTTGTGTAAGGATAACTTCATCTGGTCCGCTTACATTTGTCATAGGTTCACATGTATCTTTTTGGTCTTTGTTTTTCTTTTTAAAGTACCGTTGTAAGGTTAGTTTCCTTATATATTTGTTACAGTCCACGAACAATGAGAAGGCATCTGGTTTCTTACTAGGGGCGAAGGAGAGGCCTTTTTTAAGGACATTCTCTTCTTCCCTAGTCAGGATTCTATCCGACAAGTTGAAGATTTTTACTAGGTCATTTTCATCAGGGTTTATACTGATTGTTGCCTTGAGTGCCAGTTTTCTCTTCTTAGTTTGTTTCTGTTTACCTGCTCTACATCCTCTTCCCCACTTTCTTTTCTTCTTTTTTGTGGGGTTGATCTTTGTAGTGTTTGATAATTCTTCTCCTGATTTTCCACTCGAAGTCTTGGGGGGATGTATGGTCTCTGGAAGGACTCTCTTCTTTCTCTGAGTCCTAAAAAATGGGTTTGTCCTTGCTCCATATTTTGTTGAGTTTTTGTTCTCCATTGACTACTAGATCCCTGATGTGTATCATCGTAATTGTTTCTATGATCTCTTGGTTCTTTTGGTCTAGCGGTGTCTTGGTGGTAATTATTTTCTCTTTGATTGTAAAAGTCCTTATCAGGGTAATAGTAGTTATTATGTGAGTTGTGGTACTGGGTGTAGTTTTGTTTTCTTGTTTCCTCGTTATAATTAGATTGTTGTTGTCTGTGATGGTAATAATTTGGCTTTCTAGTATGATATGAGTGGTTATTTGTTGATTTCATTTTTAAAGAAGTATTGCTGTTTGTCTGATTATATTTGTCTTTGTTTGTGTTTGTACAAGTTTGTTTTTCCCTGATTTTGTTTTCAGGTTCCGTATTTTCATTAGTGTGTATTGTTCTATCTGGGAAAAATCTATTTTTTGTATTGCAGAAAACCTCTATATTTGGTGTGTCTGTGGCATCAACAAATTCATCTCTTTCTATGTTGATATGTGTTTCTCCTGTTTCAATTTTTTTATTATTGATATCTCTCTCGAGTTTTTTCTTTTTCTTTAAAATAGTGTCATATTCCAATTTCTGAGTTCTGCTTGCAATATCTTTATCTAACTGTTGGTAGTACACGTCCTCATTAAAGGGTTGTAGTTTCTGTCTGATTTCTTTTATTTCTTTTCCTACTTTCTCTAGGTTCTGTTCTCTATATTTGATTAAAATTTTTATAAAGGTATTTGAGCAGATCTCCATTGCTTCCTCCCATTCTGTGATTAATTCAATATCATCTGAGTTAAAGATGGGAGTTTTAGTGAGTTTTAAACCTTTCGGTATAATATTCAATTTTTGGTAGTTTTCTAAGCCAATTATATCATTCCAATTGCTCACTTCTAATTTCTTTAATTTTTCTAATCTTCTAAATAAGGCTTTGGGGTTCACTTGTTCTACAGACACAGTGGTTGGTTCTATTCTTTCAGTGATGATAGACCATGATCTTTTCTTTGTTTTTATGTCAAAATAATTACCAAATGCATAGTTTACCTGCTGGTATTCTTCCATTTTACCTTATTAGATGAGTGATGAAGTAATTCTAGGTGTATGATATAATTGTATCAGATAGACAAGGGAAAACTAACTAGAACTCCTATTTAGGCTGCTACTATCCAATGGAGGAAAGAGAACAGGCGAAGAGAGGGGGTTGTAGGTAGTTGCGCCACAATTAGAGCAATAGTAGTTGTGCAGTGAAGTGCTCTATGGGGATGTCCAATGCCTGCTGCTATTAGTGGTGTCTCATTCCTCCTAGGTGAGACTTGAAAATGATGAGAGGTAGAATCGGGTGTGTTCTAATAGCGCTTGCAGAAGATGTTCCTCATAAGCAAGTGGGGGAGAGGAAAAGATAGGAATATTTCCAGATGAGTATTAGATTATTGAGATGAAAATAAATAATAGTAAATGCTCACCTGTTTGATCACAGGGACCAGCGATCAGCGACGAGTGAATATGGGTGGTGTGTATTAACACCAAAACACATATGAGGGAGACAGGAGGCTATGCCCCCAAAAAGTAATATATGTGTGTATATATAAAATAATATATGGATGAATGTGGATAATTATAAGTATAGATATACAGAACTGAGAGACAACCACATGATTACTGTGGGAGAGGAACTATGAAAACTGAGGCCACTTGTAGGAATTTCCAATTCTTACCACACTGTATATGTGGACAGAGGGTAGAAAAGAAAGGAGTTCCTATTTAATATGAGCTGAGAACCAGAATCAAAAATAAAACAAAAATATATAAATTTATAAATTTATTTAGAAAAAATATATATATATGTAGGTGTCTAGATCAATTGGATAGAAAATTAAATATAAAAGCAATTTAAAAACAATTTAAAAACAATTTTATTGTTCACAATAGAATAAAAAATATATAAGGTATAAACATTAAATTGGAAATATATAAAAAATATATGAGAAAAATATGTATATATATATATGTGAAAAAATAAAATAAATGAATGAATAGTTAGACGGCACTGCAAAATAAGGTACCGTGCAGATTTCTATTAGACTTACTTTGAATAAAGTGCCAGGCTGGAGGACCTATTGGAGTGTCCTGGGGGTAAAAAAGATGTACAACTATCGCTGAGACAAGGATCGCCGCACGAAGCAGCTAGTAACCAAGTCCCGGCGTGAGAGTCGGAATTCCGGATGTGACGTCACGAACGTGCGTCACGTGCCTTACGCGTTTCGTGAGCGTATCAGCTCACTTCCTCAGAGGCTAGTGAATCTGTTGGCATCCTGGATGCCCTTAAATAGCGTCAAGCTATTTAATCAGGGAAGGGGAGGGAAATGTCCTGATCTAATTAATCAGGTGTATATTTTTGTATACATAGTGTATTTCCGGAAAGGTTCAGAAATAAATGTTTTACAAGGGAAATAATTTGTTTGTGTTTGGGTATTAAAAGGTAATTTGAGTATGACCGGGTCACATTAAAAACACATTATCTTTGTAAAAAAGAAAGAAAAAGTGGGCTGTATGGGAAATGAAATATTATATTTAAAAATATCTCTTTTATTTTTATTAAAAAAATGTGTCGTTTGTAACGTTTAGAATGTGATAGAGTATCTTTGTATATAAATGCTGATTTCTGATAGAGAAGGTAAGCTGTAATACAATCAGTATTTATGTAAAAGATGAAAAAAAACGAGAATATAAAATATGATATGAAACAATGAGACAAATATATTAGAGATAATAAACATTATTTTAAGTTTACTAACAAGTGCGAATGTAGAATAAAAGTAAATATATATATATATATATGTATATGTAATTGCGTCTATACATATTTATATGTAAAAATGTAGAAATCAATTGGAATGGTAGAAGCCAGATTTATGTAAATGTATTTAGTACAAAGTGCGTTATATTCTTCAAATGAAGGCTGCTAAATCTATATCTGTATTCAGGCCATATGGTTTCCTAGTTTTTAATTTGTGGATCCAATATGTTTCTCTCTTTCTTAACTGGAGTAACCTATTTCATAGTTGCCAACATTTGAAAAAATTTTCCAGGGACACTTTGCAGCTATCAATTACCTGCATGAAATGTTTAACCACACCCCCTGCCCTAAAGCCCCACCCACTTTGCCAAACCCACATAATTAGCATAATTTAGCTCCACCTATTTTTCTATGGTGCAGAATATATATATATATATATATATATATATATATATATATATATATATATATATATATAATTAAAATATGAAAATAGAAGTAGAATGTACAGAATGGAATTAATTAAATAAATGGCCCATGCATCATATTCTACTGCTATCTCATTGTGTTGAAAACATTCCAATTCTGTGTACACCAGAACTTGTATTGTTTTAAAAGATAGATAATCCCTTTATTACCAATTCCCTAGTTTTGCATAACCAACACAGTTATAAAAATACACGTTTTACTTCTGTAAATACCTGGTATCTAAGCTTCAGCAAACTGCCCCCTTATTTCAGTTCTTTTGACTGACATCAATTTTAGCCAATCAGAGCTGGCTCCCTGGAACTCCACGTGCGTGAGCACAGTGTTATCTATATGACACACATGAACTAACACCCTCTAGTGGTGAAACACTGTCAAAATGCCCTGAGAGAAGAGGTGGTCATAATAAGCAAAGCTATAACATGAATATTTATAGCACAGTGTGTTATAAAGAGACAACTGATTATATGTAGCATTTGTTTCTATATACATTCATACTACAGGGAGAAATCTAGATCAGCTAATAAGGAGTTATATCACCAGCAGACTGGTTATATACACCCTGTACAAACAGCTGGCATTCTGGCTATACACATTTTCCTGCCCTCTGCTGCAGGAAGTGCCGACATTTTGCAGAGTGTGGGATTTTTAGTTGTGTGATACGAGGCTCAAGTGGGCCATATGTTATGCAGGGGGGCACATAGGGGCCAGACACTGTGGAGGTGGGCATATGGGGACAAGATATAAGATATTATGCAGGGGGAACATTGGGTCCAGACATTGTGCTGGGGACACACATGGGGACCAGATAATATGCAGAGGCCACGTCACATGGGGACCAGATATTAGGAAGGTGGCACATCATGGGGACCAGCAATTATGCAGGGGGGAACATAGGGGACAAACATTTTGCAAGGGGCACATTAGGGACCAGATATTATGCAGGGGGGGGCATATGGGGGCCAGACATTGTGCAGGGGGGCACATGGGGAACAGATAGCATGCAGGGGGCACATGGGGGGCAGATATTATGTAGAGGGGGCACATGGGTGGCAGATATTTATGCAGGGTTAGCACTAAGGGGCAAAATATTATGAAGGGGGGATGGGGCTATATATTATATGCTGGGTGACACATGGGGGCTATATATTATGTAGGGGGGGGGGACATGGAATGCCTATCTCAATACTGTTAGCAAATAATCTACCACTCAGCTGTTATTTTATTTGTTATATCTGCTGGTAGAGATATTTTTCAGTAAAGTTTCTTCATTTTTTAATTACCTTGGCTATATTATTAGCAAATGATATGCCACTGTTATAATATACAGAGTTTATTTGTTATCTAATCTGTTGGTTCTGTAAGTACAGATATTTTGTAGTAAAGCTTCAGAAGCTTTACTACATCTGTACTTACAGAACCAACAGATTAGATAACAAATAAACTCTGTATATTATAACAGTGGCAGATCATTTGCTAATATCAGCCAGGGTAATTCAAAAATTAAGAAGCTTTACTCTTTTTTAATTACCCCTCAGATTTGCGAATTATCTACTTGCTGGTTGTTACAGTTAGTTTATAATTTGTCGTTTTATTACACTTTTGTCACAAAAAATGTTATTAATATTGTTTTAAATAATTAATTGGTGTTTCAGTCTGACAAATAAAACTAAGTAAAAAAAATGTTATTAATATTTTTTTAAATAATTTTGGTGTTACAGTCGGTATTAGCAGCAGCTGAGCTGGCTAAAACTTTTTATTGCAGCCTGAGCTGAGCCGGTTCATTTATGCAGGGCTGAGTCTCACCTCTCTGGTCCAGATCGGCTCAAGTCAGAGGATTAGGCCCCGGGCGTGTGTGCGACAGTAGTTACACTCTCACCTGCTCTGTCAGACAGTACTGTGTCCCTCCTGCCTGCTGCCGCATGTTGAGAACTTACACTGAGTCTAGTGAGCGGCAACGCAGGGTGGTCACATGAGATGCCTGGTGACGTCACCTCTGCTCGTCGCTGCTGCTGACCGCTCGATATTGGAGAATTTAAAATTCAAAGGAGGAGGGCCTCAGAGTGGCACGATTGCGCTAGCTAACTCAAAAAGCGCTGCAGCCTGCTACTCTTGCCGGGACAGTCCGGGACATTTAAATGGCCGTGACACGGTCCCAAATTCCGGGACTGTCCCGGCAAAAACGGGACAGTTGGCAAGTATGCTATTTTCTCCTACTTTATATGGGATATGTTCGATGGCCTTAATCTTTAGGCCTTCCACACTTTTTTCATGAAATTCTTCGAAGTGGGTGGATATATATATCTGTGTGTGTGTGTGTGTGTGTGTGTGTGTGTGTGTGTTTGTGTTATGGGTAAAGTCAGATATTGGGTAATCCTAGTAATCCTAGGATTACCCAAACGCTTCTGGATAAAGCCCATGTACAATATTATTTTTGCCTCTGTCTGGGGGGTTGACGGGGGTACCCCGCCGATCCTCTTGAACCCCCCAGGTGGAGGCAAAAAAGATAGCGAAGATGGGGAATTACAGAGCATCGTATATATGTTTGAAGACAATATTTCTTGCAAATTACTGCATCAAAGGATGAAAATAGTGCTGTGATTAGCTTTATCCAGAAGCGTTTTGGTAATCCTAGGATTACCCGGGCAAAGCCTGATGTATGAGTTTACATATTTAGACGTATATGTATGTACTGTATATCTATGTTAAAGCCCTTTGCAAACTTTTTTTTCTAACACCTGACACCTCATATTTTTGAGTCTTTATAACTTTTTTATCCGATATTTAATTTTTTATCAGACAGTGTTATTATGAGTGTAACTGTGCTGTACAATGTATTTTTGTGTGTTTTCTGCCACATTGTCGTCTCGAGTAACAGTTAAAGGGAACCTAAACACCATCATTTTTTCTGTGATTAACTTTTTATTAAAACCTTTTTGTATTATATTAAACATTGTTGCTTACTTTTTTTATTTTCCTAGCATCTGCTCAATTATTTTTCAGCTCCAATATTACCCCTAAACCACCGCCTACTGAATGTGGTGCTAGCCGCCATGTTGTAACGCGCGTTGTCTATATAGACTGTATGCGCACTCCCTGCTTCACTCCTTCACTTCCAAGCATGCGCATAAAAGGGAAACTCTTTGCAGCTTCTATGAAGCTCGTTCTCATTAACTTTGTGAACGAGCTTCATAGATTTAGTTGTTCAGTTGCACTGCAGCCGTTTTCACTGAATGACAGCTGTGTGAGACCGGCTTGTCAGTGCACTGTTCAGCTATTATTAGTCAATTGCGCTCTGAATCTGACTAAGTTAGCTCTCTGGATTTTTTAGATTTTGTAAGCATAATAATTTATATACTATTTTACTTATTCAAATGTTTTTTTTAAAAAACTTTCTCTTCAAAAACAAAAAAAATGTCAGACTTTTATTGCATCGTTTTTTTTTGTTTGATTTTACATAACGTTATTCTTTATATTTTATTTTTATTTAAAAATTTCTCATTGTTTCATTTTTAGCCGCAGCTTCTGTAAATGCAAGATGTTTGGCTGACAGTGGGCTGCAACTCGTGTAGCTATAGACAGATCACTGACAGAACTGCTAAATGTTTCACACTGCAGTGGATTCGTGAATGCATTATGTAAAACCGCAAATACATTTCTGATTCAATTGATGAGATCCGATATGTCCTATGAGAAACTGAATATTCAAGTCAATACCGTTGAATCAGAAATTCACTGTACTCTGTTTATATGTATTTGCGGTTTTACATAATGCATTCACGGATCCACTGCAGTGTGAAACATTTAGCAGTTCTGTCAGTGATCTGTTTATATTCCTGGTGTGCAGGCCCCGGACTGACCCTAGGGCATACCGGGCATTTGCCCTGTGGGCTGGGGCTGCCTTAGCCCCCACCCACTATTACACACTGAGTGATTTTAGCTAGCCCCAAAATGTTATATTTATGTGATTGGTAGGGCTGTGGGGATGCCGGTAGCCTTAGCCCCGCACACACACTGACTAGGCTGGACTACTGTACTGCAGTCACAGACACACTGTATGTGTAACACATGTGTGGGTCAAGCAGGAGCTAAAGCACAGAAGAGTATGGGCTGCGGCTGTGTATGACATGTGATGTGGAACACTGCAGTGCTGGAGTTCGGCTTGGCAGTTGCCCCCAAAGCTTTAGTGAGTAAGAGCACTGAGCAGCAGCCAGTCAGATCCAGGCACTGTGCAGTGAACGATACTGGCATTTGTGCTGGGGAGGAATCATTGTGATCTTATATTGTAGTCATTTTCTTTCTCCTCATAGCAGCTGTGCCTGAGCTGTGATCGGCACTGCTGCTTGTTTACACAGGAAGTGTTGCCTTAGAAACTTCCCTCCTCCCTACACTTCCCCCTTGTGCGGTGCTGTGTGATCCTCCAGCAGTAGGAGAGAAGTCTATGAAGGTAAGATGAGTACAGCACATACACACAGGGTCTTTAGCTGCAGGATGGAAACCCAGCACACCACAGATGAGCAGCATTGTGTTCCTTGCCACCTTACACTATTTTATGACAGCACAACTACCCCATAATAGGTCTTCATTGGGGAATGCTGCAAGAGAATGAAAAATGTATACACTGCTCTCAATGTATTTTCAGTACTGGGGCAGGAGGTATCTGTAAAGTGTATTTATTCCCCAGTTTCTGTGCATGTTTATCTTTGTATATGTATGTATGTTTGTGTGTGTGTATGTATATATGTGTGTCTGTATATGTGTGTGTATATGTGTATGTATATATGTGTGTGTATATGTGTATGTATGTTTGTGTGTGTGTATGTATATATGTGTGTGTCTGTATATGTGTGTGTGTGTGTATATGTATGTATGTTTGTGTGTGTGTATGTATATATGTGTGTGTCTGTATATGTGTGTGTATATGTGTATGTATGTTTGTGTGTGTGTGTATGTATATATGTGTGTGTATATGTGTATGTATATATGTGTGTGTATATGTGTATGTATGTTTGTG